>NW_027555847.1:294409074-294531574 GCF_003287225.1 Phascolarctos cinereus | reverse complement strand
GACTAGCCTGCTATTTTTGTGTCAATAAAGCCCTCTTGACTAGGCGAACTTCTGCCCTGTAAATTCTTTCTGGACAATCTGATTCTGAACATCATCTACCTCTTCACCTAGCACACAGTAAGCAGTTAATAAATGCTTGTTGACTTGAGGGCACATGCAATCCTGGAGTTATTAGAGTAGAAGAGAAGTTAGGAAAGGTTTCAATTTCAAGAAAAACTACAAACTCCTCGGTTTGGCATTTAAAGGCCTCTACAATACGGCTTCCACATACCTTTTCAGTCTTATTTCATATCACTATGCTCCAAGTATAGTCAATTCTTGTCATTTGTGATAACTGTGTTCTATGAAGTCACCTTGAACACTGAATTAGTGAATACCAAACCATTGTTCCCAAGGGAAATACAGGGTTAGGTTTCTATGAGCCTCTGGTTACAACATTTATTTTAGCAACATTTACCTTCTGGAGTAGCCTCATGTACAGATCAGTGAATTTCCTTTTTCATATTGTTGATTCATTAACACTAAACTCGTGGCCAACAGTACTATAACTCATGCCCGAATGAAGCTAATCTAACAAACGTATTTTCCGTAAGCACATCACAGCCTCCTTGTGCTTAAGAACACTAGACAGCACTTCAGCACTCCCCCTAGGGTCATTTTAAACCGCAAAATCACCATCAAAAAGCGCAAAAATGCAAAAACATGTCACCAAGTAGACCGAGAAAAGGACATTCGTTTACAAGATTAGAGCTGAAACAAGTGGATAGAGTGTTGCCTTGTTTGACCTCAGCTGGGAACCATCATGACTCAAATTTTCTCTGTTCTGCGCATGTCTGCAAATGACTGCGAAAGGGTCGTTTGGGGTTACAAATTTAGTGAGTGAATTCACAAATACGTAATCTGTGATCAACCATACTCTGCATTCCAGTCAAACTAATCTCCTTGTGGTTTCCTGAACACAATATTCTTCTCCTGCCTCTTTGCACAAGTGAATGAATGAATAAATGAAAAAAGCACTTATGCTATTCATCTCCTGACAGACAGGTGACAGACTACTATGCGTGATGAATGAGAGACAAACGGTTTTTGGACATAGCCAATATGGGGATTTGTTTGCCATACTATATGTATTTGTTATAAGGGTTTTGTTGTTCTTTTTTTCCTTATAAATGAGAGTTTCACAGGAAGGTAGGAGGGAAAGAAAATAAAAGCCTGTTAATTGAATAAAATATCCCCCAAAAGCATTTATTAAGTGCTTACCATGTGCAAAGCATTATGCTAAGGGCTGGGGGTATAAAGAGAAAAGCAAGAGAGTCCCTGCTTTCAAAGGGCTCACATCCTAACAAGGGAGACGATACATATAGGTTTCTGTGGCTGCCTATGTCTGGAATGCACTCCATCCTCATCTGTGCCTCAAAGAGGCCTTTGCTGGTTTTCCCAGTTGTTATAAAATTATCCCTCTGTCATAAAATTACCTGGTATGCATTTTTTTATGTACTTATTTAACTGCATATCTTGTCTCCCTCAAGAGAATATAAGCCCCCTGAGAGCAGAAGCTATTTAATATGTGTCTCTGTATCCTGAACCTTACACATAACAGGTGCATTCTAAGTGTTTGTTGTATAGAACTGAAGTCAAGGAAAATGGACATGTTTAGTTTGATCTTTAAAACGAATGTGCGTGGGCTAGAGGGCATTCCAATTGGAGGAAATGGCATCAATAAAGATAATGGGGTGAACCTGGGAAATGGGAATGGATCCTAGTAGAAAACAGTTTTACTCCTGTCCAAAAAGGAGTATTCTCCCCAACTTCTGCAGATTTATGATGACTTCATCTTTCATCCAGAGGTAAGAGAATCTAGCACACTGTGTCTTGGTGTACTTGATCACATAACTAACTGCTTATTTTCTAGGTACTAAATGTCTATTTCCACAGCTAGTTTTTATTGATAAATAATTCCTGGTGAAATTTTAAAGATACCCATTTAAAACATTTCTCCATCTGAGAGTGTCTCCACATCAATGGAAAAATAAATTATAGGTAGCTCTGTGCCTGCGCTCATAATTCCTTGGAATAGAAATCCTACTGGTGGGCTACACACAGTGCCCCAAATTCATTCATATTTAAGGGAGTTTCACTGATCTATTGGAATGTAAGTGCCTCTGAGTTCTGCAAAGAAATCTAAACAGACTGAACTAGAGAACAAAAAAGAAGACATGCCAATTCATCCCATTTATTAACTGGAATGTTTTTATTCTAACTCTTCCCTAGTCACTAAACCAAGACCAAGACAATTTGAAGGAGGAATTAACAGACTAGTTTCTCAACATCCTTTTTGATATTTCCCTAATGAAAACAGTTAAATAAATGAATCATTAGGTTGACAAAATGCAATTCAATTAAACTTACATTTATCAATTGCCTGCCATACACTATGCACAGGGACTATCAAAGATAAAAATGAAATCACCCCTATTCTCATGGAGCTTGCATACTATTGTTTGTGTGTATGTGTGAAGAGGAATACAACATTTGGACATAAATACAAAAGTAAATGCAACAACAACCAACATTACCCTTAGATATGTCCCTTCCTTTCCATTTCCACTACAACCACCTTAGTCCAGACCTTCATTACCTCATTCTAGTTTACCTCTTTGTCTCCTCGTTTCAGGCTCTCTCCTTTTAAGTTCAAACTACACATAGCAGCTAGGATAAAATAATCTTCCATAGATGCTTTTTTAAAAAGCATATCGATTTTCTGCTTAATAGTCTAAATAAAATAGTCCCCTATGATCTATAATGCCAAATCCCTGTTCCACGTCTCCTTCCATGCATTCCCAAGAGATGCATGGAATAGATAAAAGGTTTATTAAGAATCAGTTTGGATGGAATTCAGTGGATCATGAGTCAATAGTTTTGATTTTCAGAAAGGTAAATTTTTCCCTTGAAAATTGAAATAAAAAGTACCTATGTTTTCTTCACAATGAACCTGTTTGAAACAATATGTAGGATTTTAACCAGCCTAAATAGCTTGCCTTAGCCTTAATTTTACTTTAGAACATGTGAGTTATGAATCCTACTATTACTGTATGTTTTCTAAAAGTCTGGATCACCAACCGCATGATACTGGAATGAAGCCAGTCTACTAGCATTGAAGAAAGGCTTGTCACAACACCGCTCTGCTGGGCAGGATGTAGGCAGTTAGCGGATGACAGCAGAGTACTCCAGCAGCTGCTGCACAGTGAACTGGGAATGGGGCAGCCACAAGCAGAGGGGGCAGAAGAAACACTTCAGAGACACCCAGCATTACAACTTCCAAAAAATGTGGCAAAGTTGTTGACTGCTGTGAAGCCACAGCAGCAGACAGACTGGCCTGCTTTGTGACAATCGGACAGACAGTAGCTGTCTTTGAGCAAAGGCTTAGGGCCAGAGGAGGCTAACAGGCAAATGGCAGCTGTGGCCCCTAGGCAAGGGACAGTTGTGAAAATATGCTGAGCATAGAAAGTGGGCTGCTTCTGATTAGGTATCTTCAGCTATACCTGTACTCTCACAGTGCTCACCATCAGTAGCACAATCTTTGAGCGTAAAGTTTCTATCTAAATGTCAGTAAGTCCAAAATTGGATAAATGGTTTCACTCAATATATGCACTGTAAAAGTGTTAAAAATCATTCTGTGTCACATCCTTATCAAAGTGGGAAAATTACATAATGCAAATTTTGTTATATCTGTCTTGGCTAAAGCATATCAACCAGCTAATGTCAATCAATGATCAGCAAATTAGTATATTGTGCCTGAATTGCCACTTTTTTTTCAATTCTGAAAGTCAACACATCCAAAATGGAACTTGTCTTATCTCCTCCCTTCCCCCCATCTGTCCCCTTTTTAAACTTCCCTGTTTCTGTTCATAGGTACAATTATAGGATTTAAAGCTGAGAAGGATTTTTCAGATCCAACCACCTCATTTTAATCAGGAAGCATGTATTTACCCCCTAAATGGGTCAGGCCCACAGAACACAAGCGCAAAAGAGTAACTAATCTAATTTCTACCTAGGGGATACAATATATTCATGATGAGAGATATATAACACAAAGAGACAGTGATGGGGCAGGGATAGCAACTGAGGAATCAGAGAAATTAAGAGGTCCCACAGGAAGTGTGTAGGAGAGCCAATACTCAAATTCCCGTCTTCTGATTCCAAAGCTAGAGCTTTTGCTAATACACCACATTACCGGTGACCTATGTGCCTCAAGTGACATGAGAATCTACCTGCTCTAACACTTCATATTCAGTCATCCAACAAGTCCTATCCATTCTACCTTTACAAGATCACATTCTCTGTACTCCCATAGCCACTACTCAAGTTCATGTCTGTAATCACCTCTTGAGAACACTATCTGGTATCCTTGGTTCTAGTCTCTTCCTTTGTCAATCGTTCCTCCATACAATTGCCATCCCCACATCCCCAAAAAAATCTTCCCAAAGCACAGGCCTGAACCATGTCCCTCTCCTGCCCCCAAACTATCAATATCTTGTGGATAAAATACTCCTCCATCCAGAAGTTAAGATCTTCTACTATGTGGCTACAATCCCTATTTTCTGCTTTGTTTCATAATACTCCTCTCTGCAATTTTATATTTTAACCCTATTGGGTTACTATTTGCTCCTCAGACTTCACATTCCATTTTTTAGCTTCATGCTCCCCCATCATCTGAAATAGATTTGATTTTCATCTCCAACTCTCTGGATCTTTATTGTCTTCCAGGCTCAAGCCTAACTGCAGCATTTTCTGTAAGAGTTTGTGTCAGATCCCCCAGTTAGTGTTATCTCTCTTCTTAAACTCCCTTGCATTCACTTACAGGTCTTTTGGTTGTAGCCTACACCAATAAAATGTAAAGCTCTCTGATGGAAGGGACTATTTCCTTTTTGTCTGTGTCCCTAGCGCTTAGCACTGTGCCTTACATTACAAGGTGCTTAATGAGTACTTGTGGGACTGAATCGTTCTCTACCTAATGGTTCATTTATCAAATATGACCTTGATAAATCAACAACTGGCCTTGACAACAGTTTATAACTGCAGATAAACATACACCAGGTTGTTTTTATGTCCTAATGTGATATTTTGTTCACCAATTGCTTGCTGGACATCTTTATCTGGATATCCCAATGGCATTTCAAACTCAACATGTCCCAAACAGAACTCATTATCTTACCCCCTACATTTGTCCCTCCTCTAAAGTTTCCTATTTCTGTTGTAAACCTCATCATTCTTCCAGTCACTCAGGTTTGCAACCTTGGAGTCATGGTCAACTCAATCCTCCTCTTCATATCCCATCAGTTGCCAAGTCTTGTTGATTCTATCACCACAACATCTTTTTTCTCTGTTCCCTCTTCCTCTACTCACGTACTCTAATTCAGGCCCTCCCTGCCTCTCACCTGAGCTATAACAATAGCCGTCCACCTCATCTTGATTCCTTGCCAGTCCAATCACTACACAGTTGCCAAAGTGACAGTTTTAAAAGCACAGCTCTGACTGTGTCACTCTAGGGCTCAAAGATCTACGGTGACTCCCTATTACTTCTATGATCAAACAAAACAAACCCCTCTGTTTGGTATTTAACGTCCTTCACAGTCTGGCTCCAGCTTACTTTTTCTAGCCTTACTCTCTTTTACTCCCTTCTGTGTACTCCACAGTTAGTTCAATTACACTGGCCTACTTGAAATAAGAGAAATTCCATATCACTCCTCTCCATGCCTTCATATAAGCTGTCCTGCATGCCTAGAGTGCACTTCTTCATTTCTGCCTCTTGGAATAATTAGTTCCCTTTAAGGTTCCACTCAAGTATGATTTCCTACATTATGACATTATCAACAGATAACCAACAAAGAGAAAATTTCCTCCCAGTTTCTTCCATTACCTGCTGCTGGGGCCACGTTCAGGAGCCACCTTGAATGCACACTGCTATTAGGTAGCATAGTTTCTAGTGCTGACTCACCCCAAAATGGGCATCACCTTCGATGGAACCAGATGATTGGAGGCACCGTGTGATTAGGTATAGCCCCACTTTCATGGGTTCACCTGCTAGCAAATTCCTGATCTATATAGGTATCAGGAGCTGATTTGTTACAACAGAGTAACACTACAATCAGTTCACAAATAATATCATCTGATCAACTTTACTAAAACCCCTCAAATATAAGATCTAACAACCAAACATTGACACAGTCATCTGAAATGATAGTGAAACTAGTTTGCCTTGCTTAAATTGTAGATGTGCCATTAACACCTCTTTCCTACCAGTTTTTGGTTAGATCCAATACTCTGGCAATATATAAAGTCTCCTCTTACCCCAAAGATATTTCTTGCAGTAATAACTGATTTTTTAAAATGTCTTGTCGCTTACTTTTTGTACCAATAAATTCTCAAGACTGCACAAATGGACCCAAATGGGGTTAGCATTAAGGGGGTAACAATGACCATCTAATATTGCCGCTCTCCTTAAACATGGAAGCAACTAGCTTCTTGGTAATTAGAATGGATTCCCATCTACAAATGTGACAGACTATGGAAAACTGTTTCTCTACTGGCTCAGGCAAGGTACCTTGCCCCCTTCAGGTAGCTTTAAGAGACATATCAATAGCCTCATTTTTGCAGCTTGTATCATGTCTAATGATACTCAACTTGGCATCTGCTATGCTTTGAGTCTTTCCGTTTAAAACAAAGTGCAGCTTCCCTCACATAGCATCCTGATTAAACAAATTATCTGTGGTGCTGACTGCAAATGTACACACCAGAGTGCAGGAAATGAACAGATACAATGGCCAAGTCTGTATTTAATTTTAATTAAATTTCATTCTGTAGCTCAATTAATCCACATCTCCAAATGTCAGCAGGACTGAGGCAAATGGAATGACATCTGCTGCACTGCACCCTGACTATAAAACCTTCACTGCATGCTAGGGCTCTGGAACTGCACCAGGAAAAATGAAATAGCTTTATTAAGTGTATAGCAACATATAGAATTCTGTCTAATGAAAGTACATATGCTCTGAAAGAAAATTAGACTATGGATATGAGTGTGGCCAATACTGCTAAATGACCTGGTCAGCATGATTTATGAAAAATAAATTCAAAAGTGGTTTGTTTGAAAGGTCGATGCCTGCCATCTGGGTTGTGCTTTCTTTTTACTTACCTTCTGGACTTGTTCATGACTGTTACTGATGTAGCTCTTCTGAGTTCAGGCTTTCTCCATGGGAAGCCTGAGTTTGCCATTGGAGGAAAGGAGGAGCAATGGTTTCACCTGAGAAACTGGGTCTTGGAAAGTGGTTGTTTAAAATGGTGAGCTTCCTCAGAGATGGCTCCCACTGGCACCTCCAATGTGAGGTACTGTCTATGGCCAGGATGGCTGTAAAACCTCCACGTTACTTCCATGGGGTGTTCCAAAAGTCTGAGCACAGTCTGAAGTGTTGGTGGCTCTCATGTTGGATTTAGTGGTATACAAATGGTTTAAGAAGTGTTAACTTTGTGAAGTATTTGTGAACATTTGTAACTATTTATCCTGGTTTGTGAAGTATTTTGAGGAAAGAGCAAATTTGCCAATGCTATTTGATTAAGAATTTCAAACATGAAATCAAAAGCTATTTAGTATCTTGAAAAAAGCTAGAATCCTCCTCTCATGAGATTGTAGGCTCTCTCTCTCCTTAGGACCCTGGACTCTGATAGGTGGTGAACTTTCATCTTCTCTTGTACAGATGCAGGCTTCCACATCTCTTCTTTGTGGTTTCCATACCATGCTATGGGCCAAACACTTCTCTCCACCTCTCCCTTAATGTGCTGTCTTCCTGCATTAGAATGTAAGTTCTTTGGAGAAAGGGACAGCCTTGCTTACTTGTATTTGTGTCCCTAATGCTTAGCACTGTTCCTGGCACACACTAAGCACCTAATAAATGCTTTATCATCTATTTATTCATTCATAAAGTAGCCCAAGATCCTAATAACTTTTCTTAAGCTTTCACTATTGATTTTTGCATCCCTCTACTGATTCATATGGAGACTATAGCTCACTGAATCCTCAGATTTTTTTTGAGAACTACTGTCTATCCATGGCTCTCCTATTTTTTATTGTGAAGATTTTTAGGGGGTACCCAAGCATAAGACTTTATATTCATTCCTAGTAAATTTTATCTTATAAGATTGAGTCAAATGCTCTGGGCCTGTCAAGATCCTTTCGGATCCTGATTCTATCATCAAGTGTGTTAGTTATCCTTTCAAGCTTCATTTCATCTGCAAATTTGATAACCATACCATCTATGACTTTATAAAAAAGTCATTGAAAAAAATTAAAAGCACAAGGTCAAAAACAGATCCCTGGGGCATTCTACTGGAGACCACTTGCCATACTGACTTTGAGCCATTAATGATGACTCTTTCTTTGAGTTCAGCCATCCAACCAGCTCTGAATCCACCTAATTGTAATATTATCTAATCCATACCTCTTCATCTTCTCTGCAAGGATAGTATAAGATACTTCATCAAACGCTTTTTAAACTAAAGTATAGGTAAATAGGGCCACAGAATTTCCCTCATTGCCTAGTTTAGGAATACTGTTAAATAAGGAAATGAGATTAGTCTAGCATGACCTGTCTTGGATGAAGGCAGCCTGGATATGTGCAATCACCCCTTCACTTTCTGGGTGTTCACCAACCATCCCAACTGCTCCCCTCATCCATCCGGTCGTTACCTACAATAGGAAAACCTTGGGAAGTCTACACAAATTTAGGTGAATGATTATATAATTAATATATATTAAGCTTATCTATAGTTCCTAACTCATATCCTTATATGGGCTTCCAATATACTCGTATGGGTATATATATATCTATATATATAGATATATGTAGATAGATAGATATATTTGTGTGTGTGTGTTTTATACCCTATCCAGAATAGCCTATTGTATAGGCTATTCTATAAGCAATGAATTACAATAACTTAGTTTTCTCTCATACACACAGAAAAAAGTGCCAGTAAGTAAGAGAGGCTATTGATGACTAGCATAGGCAGACATGGGAGGGGGAGACAAAGAAGGTGAACAGGTGGCTGTTTCTGTGGAACACAGAAAGCTAAGTGGTAGTTAAATGGGGAGGGATGTCACACAAATTTGTGTCAAGGCCATCTTTTTTATTGAGATATTCTGGGGAATAATTTGATAGAATGTAAGTTCCTTGAAGGAAAGGGCTATTTCATTTTTCTTTTTGTAAATGCTTCTGACTAATTGATACCCTTAGACCATTAGGGCTTGATCCAAAATGTATGGGGAATTAAGACGTTTTTCTGGAGAGCAGAAATATATCTGCTCCGAATAATGAAGATGTTGCTAAACTATTAAGAGGGGATCTGGATGGGGTTTTGTCGTTGTTGTTTTGGTTTTTGTCTTACTCTGCTTGTCCTTAGGAAACTCCAGTGAAGAGTAGCAATCTGAGACACAAGAGGGAGAATGAAACATCAAGGTTTTCTTTATGGTCATATTGTAATTCCTTAAGGCTAGACACCTGAAAAACTGAGAGAAGAGGGAGAAAAACAATAACTACTGTAGACTGGACTGGAAAAAAATAGATTGAGGACCACTGTAATCTATTTTCTTGTTCATTTATGTGGCAACTAATAAAAACAAATCATCTATCTGTTGAATTATAAAATCAAGAACTGGGAGGAATCTTAGAGAAAAACTTAGTGTAATCCTCTCAAGAATAAAATAGGTGAACCCAGATGAAATAATTTACATGAAATAATTCACAGAGGTAAGTAGGAATGTTGGAATTGAACCTAGGCCTTCTGAAACCACATCCAGGTCTCTTTCCACTGTTACATAGTCTCAGAGTTGTACTCATAGGCTATTCTGGATAGGGTATAATTCACACACAAATATATATATATATGTATATATATGTATATGTATATATGTATGTATGTATAAATACACACATGCAAACATGCATGCATATATACACAGAGATGTACATATAATATGCACCTGTATATGTAAATGTGTATGTACATGTCCTTGTGTCCCCAAAACCTAATGCAATTTTAAGCTTTAATAGCATAAAAAATATACACATACATATACATTCATATATACATACATCCAACAGGTAAAGGAATTGCAAGAGATCTAATTGGAGAAAATTAAGTATCACAGAAGATTGGGTTGAACACGGATTAATGGGCAATGGAATCTGTTTCCTTTTATGTATATTAATATAAAATATAATATAAATATTTTACATATATCAGCTTGTTGTTATCATGATTCTTATGAAATATTGAATGGAACCACTGTTAATTCAATTCCAACATTAGTTATTATGTTCCTAAAATATGAATGTACTTTGCTAGGCGTTAAGATACACACACACACACATGCACACACACACACACACACACACACACATACACACACACACACACGCCTCACTCAAAAAATGACTATCAATCAAGTAGAACATTACTGAAAGTAGAGGATTATGCTACTAATGATCAGCAAGAGGTGAAATGTTCAACCATTATGTACCATAATCCTTATTGGCCTCTTTGCACACCTTTATTTTAGGGCAGCTAAATGGCGCAGTGGATAGAGTCGTAGGCCTGAAGTCAGGAAGACTCATCTTCTTGGGTTCAAATCTGGCCTCAGACACTTGCTAGCTGTGTGACCCTGGGCAAGTCCCTTAACTCTATTTGCCTCAGTTTCTTCATTTTTAAAATGATCTAGAGAAGTAAATGGCAAACCACTCCAGTATCCCTGCCAAGAATATTACAAATAGGGTCATGAAGAGTTGGACATAACTATAAATAACAACAACAAATCTTTGTCCTATTTCATCTTTTACTTTCTTCTGTGCCTATTTATTCCTACATTTTTGTGTCACGTAACTTTTCCCTCCTATTTCATCATTAAAATACAGTTAATATTTTTGTGATTTTTAAATGTATGATTATTCAGAGTAATATGATACTTTGGGATATTTCATAAGTCAATTAAATTCAATTAAACAAATATTTATTAATTGCCTAATATGTTCTAAATGCCAGGAATACAAAGACAAAAATAAGATAGTCCCTGTCCTCATGGAGCTCACATTACACTTCACGGGGTGGAGGTGGGAGAGATACAAGTGCATAGATAAGTAGATATGAGATACAAACAAAATCATACAAAGTAATTATGGGCAGCGGTACTAATGGGGAATGAGGAGGCAGCCCTTGATGTGACCTTTAAATGGAACTCAGGGTTCCAACAGGCAGGGATGAGGAAAGAGAGCATTCCAAGCACAGGGCACGAAGAGGGGAGACAGAAGATCATGTATGGGGGATACCAAGTATGTCAATTTGATTATATAGATTTTTCTTTTTTTGCTTTTTTTGGTGAGGCAATCGGGGTTAAGTGACTTGCCTAGGGTCACACAGCCAGTAAGTATCAAGTGTCTGAAGCCAGTTGAACTTAGATCCTCCTGACTCCAAGGCCAGACCACTATCCACTGCAACACCTATCTGCCCCTTGCATAAGGGACTTCTGAGAAGACTTGAGAGTCCCTTGGACAGCAAGGAGATCAAATCAGTCAATACTTAAAGAAATTAATTCAGGCTCTTTGCTGGAAGGTCAAATACTGACGCTGAAGTTTAAATACTTTGGCCACATAATGGGAAGATGAGACTCGTTGGAAAAGACCCTGATGTTAGGAAAGATTAAGGGCAGAAGGTAAAGGGGATGGCAGAGGATGAGACAGACAGTACCATGGAAACAATGAACATGAACTTGGACAGACTTTCAGAGAGAGTAGAAGATAGAAGTGCCTGGAGTGCTACGGGCCATGAGGTCACAAAGAGTCAGACTGAATGACTGAACAACAACATGAGTGAAGGTGAAATTTGAGAAGTAAGCCTGGAAGAACAGGTTAGAGCTAGATTGTGAAGGGCTTTAAATACAAAACATAGGAGTATTTATTTCATCCTTGAGGCAACAGAGAATAATGGGAACTTCTTGTGCAAGGGAATGGTGCAGTCAGATATGTGCTTGAAAAGTATCAATACCTCAACTATGAGGAGGATGCACTGGAAAGAGAAGTGGTTGCATAAGTGAGTTACCTTGGAGTAAGGGCAATGCACTAGAAAAAGCCCTAGTTAAGAATCAGGAGGCCTGGGTTCCAATCTTAGCTCTACTAGTTTCTAACTGTGTGATTTCAGGCAAGATACTTATATTCACTGGGCCTCTGTTTCCTTATCTATAAAATAAGGGGAGTGAAATTAGATGACCTTGGAGGTGTTTTATGGCTCTACATCTATCATCCCATGACCTGAATCTGTGTTACCAACTACAAACAACAGAATTTGCAAGATTTATTTGTTAAAATCAGAACTTCAGTATTAAGAAAATATTTTTAAAAGATCTAGTACTTCATTCTTAATCCTACAAATAAGAAAGCAATATCAAATCAGATTTGATAATAAATGTACAGAAAAAAAAAACCAACTTCAAAATACTTACCAAACCTATCTGGCGAAACATTGAGATGACATGCAGAACCCAGCATATTAATGAATTTGAAATAGCAATCAATAAAACCATTAATTCTACATATATCAAAAGTAAACATGGGATTAATGTTGGTCTTACTTGACACTAGAAAGACATTAAACCATATAGTTAACATAATGGTTTAAATTTACAAAAATAATGAATTGAAACTGTAGGAGAATGATTACAATATGAGTTCAATTACCTATAGCAACCAATATGAAAGTGGTTTTGGTGACATATACATAAAACAACTTTAATAACCACATAATTTGTCTGCACTGCTCTGCTTATTTCATTTAGAAAATTATGGTTTGTAATTTGGAGTTTAGACACATATACAATTACACTTCTATTATCATTTTTTTAAAGATCTCTCAAGGACAATATTTAGGCTATGAAATTATATAATTCCCTTCTTAAAAACATATGAATATAATTTACCTTGAGTGGTTTAGATATAGTTCTGGCTGAGACAGGGAATATAGGCTAAGCTGCTTTTCAATATTTCTTCTACTATTATGATAGTATAAAGATTGTAAATATTTCCCACTTCTGTTATTTTAATAACTGAACATTCTAAATGTTTCAATCTTTAGTCATATTCACATTAGACTGATAAATGAGATAGAAATACAAACAACAAAATTAAACATTTTGCAACTGGGGCAACTCCTAAAGAAGATGCCCATATCAATAAGACCCTCTTTTTCTGGTTGAGACAAAGTGAAGCTGAAGTGTATTAGAAAACACACACATATACACACACATAGGAACAGGATTTGGACCCTGAGAATCCTGGTTCCAATTCAACTTCTGAAATTTACCAGCTGTGTGAACTTGGGTCCATCTCTTAACATTCCTAATCTTCAAGTTTCTTGTCAGTAAAATGGAGGTAAGAACACCAACAGAATCTACTTCAATGGCTGTTGTGATCAAATGAGTTATGTATGTAAATGTGAGTTTTAAATCATAAAGCACCACATAAATGTTACCTGTTAATATTTCATGCTAGTCTTCCATGTTCAACACTGCAGAATATAGGAGATAAACAGTTTCTGAAAAATGGCTTCCTCTTGTATGGTTCTATGCCTCAAGGTAGTATGGGGGGGGGGAAGCGGGGAGTGACTACATTCTTATAGCCCATGTCTGTGGAACACATGTTCTGGGAGTTTTTACACAAAGATGGGGGGAGCATCCCCATTTGGGCCCAGAAATGGGCACTCTGTCTCTATTCATAGGTGCAACCTCACTAAAAGAAACCACCACAGTGTTGGCAACCAGATGTTGAATTTTTCTAGCCATAGCAACTCATGAATCTGTTTACGATGGCAGAGATGGATAGCAATCTGCACTGATAGGACTGCCCACCTTAAAGAAATCACAGATCCTGTGAAGTACTGATGTGTCCCAAAAGATAACAGATTATATTTACTCATTTTCAGGCACTGTTGGTACTAAAAAGTAAAATAAAATGATCAAACATAAAATTTGGGCTATTAGAGTCTATCTTCTGATTAAAATTTTTTTCTGTCAGAGGAATATTCCATAATATTTTGTTAATTTTAATTCAGAAACAAATTCCTCTAAAAGCAAATGACAAACTTTTAGGGAAAATTCTCAACACTGATAGGATCTTTTAATTTTGTGGATGATTGGCAACATTTTTTCTCGTGGGTTATTTAAAAGCCAAGTATATCCAAACGTAATAACTGCTGGGAGGACCTGACCAACAGAATACTGGGCAATGATTTCAATTTCATTCATTCTTTCAATAAGCAATAATCAAGCTCTTCATGTATGCATTGCATATTACTCTTCTTTTGATTGCAGACATGTGAAATTTAATGAAAACAGAACTCGGTGCACTGTTTATCAAGCCAGAGGCATCAGGAACCAACATAAATAGGTGCTTAGTGTTTTTTCACAGCAAAGTGTGCAAATCTTGCCCCAGCGTAATCTATTTATGCTTATGATTCCAATGCTGTTACTTCTGATGCCCAAAAAGCTGCTTCATCACATCCCTTGCTGATGGTGCCACTGTAAAATTTCAGGTAATGAGATAAGGGGCACGCTTGAGTTCTTCCCATGCCAAGATGAGGAAAATTAATTTTAAATGCTAAAAAGATGAGACTACTGGTGCAGACGGTCACTAAGCACTACCAGCTGCTCTATAGTATTAGAGTTTGGAAACAGGACCTTGTTTAAAATCAACACCACATAACTGTGGGATACACTATCAAACTGTAGCAGGATTCAGAGACACTAAGACCTTGCCTAATCACACTAAAGAGCTGGATTTTTTGGCAAAAATACTGACAGTTCAAGTTGCGTTGATAGCACTGGCCTCCATATTTCCTTAACATATGGAGAATTCTGTTATAAATGGACAATAAAAGATTTGGTTATTATTAATGGGAAAGGCTTCCAAAAAGGCAGTTCTATTGAAGTTTTAAGCAAGTTGATTTGGGGCTGTTTGTAGAGCTGAAGTTCTAAGACAGGATGGTGTCTTGTAGTGGGTATGGGGTATGAGGAAGACAATCATTCCCAATTAAAATAGTATGTGAAATATCATAGAAATGTGTAATGATGAAAAACATTTTTAAAGTATGATCTATTTTAACATAGGATCTTAGAACTGAAGTTACCTTGAAATTAATCTAGTACAGGGGTGGGGAACCTCACATGGTCCTCTAGGATCTCAAGTAAGGCGTTTTGACTGAATCCAAACTTCACAGAACACATCCCCTTAATAAAAGGATTTGTTCTGTAAAACTTGGACTGGTGAAACTGTTTCATTCTGTAGATGGAAAAATTAGCCCCAGAAAGGTCTGTGCAGGGTCACAAAGTCAGTTAGTAGCAGAATAAGGACTCCTGATCCTCAATTCCCTGATATTCTACGGCAAAATGAAAAGTAAATAGAAAGTAGCACATGTAAGTCCTATAAGAGTTCAAAGGAGGGAGAGATCACTAGTGGACTGGCGGAAGGATGAGGAAAGGCTTCAAGGAGAAGGTGGGAACTGTGAGATCCTCAAAAGATGTGTAGGACCTGAATTGATGGAAAGGAAGGGGAGATGAATTTTAGGTAGGAGGAATAATTTAGACATTGATTCATAGAGGTAGGAATGCCTTTGGAGTGTTTATTGGGGATTTCATAATAGTAGTAAAACAATAATAGTAACATACATATGAAGCATTTTGAGTTTTACAAAGTGCTTTCCTTAAAACAACCTTGTGAGGTTAAGTAGTGAAGGCATTATTATTAATCCCATTTTTAACCAGTATGGAGACTGAGGCTCAAAGATAATGATGTCCAGCATCCCACAGCAAGCACTAGGTAACCTGTAAGGATGGCATTAAGGAGGATAAGAATATGGATTACGTGCTTGTTAATTAAGTAGTCTGTAACTCTTGAGAGCAGCAACCATTTTCTTATCCTTTTATGTATGCCCTATGTACATAATCGTAAACTGTTCACTAAGAATTTGTTCACTGATTATTAACTGAGGATAGAGAAGTGGAATCATAAAGCTGGAAAGTACATTAGAAATCATCTAGTTCAAACCCCTCACTTTGGGGCTGGAGGGCACAACTGCCTGAAGGCCATGTTCTCTGGGTTAGTCCTCAGTGTATGGGGGGTGAGGCCATATTATTTGCTCCTATATTTAGCCAGGCTCCCAAGGTGGCTAATTCGGCAGCCCTTTCCTGGAGCTTAGGAGAAGGAAAGAATGCAGGAGAACCACAGAAAGGGTGGTTATTTCCTTTGTGACTAATATATTTTTCTCATAAGAAAGAAAATCTAAGAGAGTAGGTTAGCTGCTTCCACTGCTAAAGCTATGCCACAAAGAAACTGGAGATTGGGAATGGGTTCCCCTAGGCAAACTTCTGCTGTATGTACCATAGACCCTGAAGCTGCTCTCCCAACCCACATTCACTAGTGGCCACCATATTTTCTCTCAGGGCTTTAGGGTAGCCACAAGGACTTGGGAGGGAGCTAATTCTTTAGCTCAAAAGCCCCCACAGGTGTAATTTCTCCCATTATTATAGACATCATTTAGTTTTTAGAAATTTTAGAAATTAGACTTAATTAGCTTTTAGAAAGGGGTGTTTTTGAAAGGGGCACAGTACATACTCCAAAAGTCTATGACACATTCTCCTACATAGTCCAGAGGAAAAGGGGCCTCAAACTTAGAAAACACAAGTTGCAAATGGGAACCTTATGCTCCTGACTGCTAAAAGGGCTTTCCCTTCACAGAGTATGCATGGAGGTTCCTTTTAGGTATGGTGTTGTTTTCTCCTGGGCTTCCTGTAGTCATGAAGCTGCCTTTCTTCAGTGTGTCTTGTTTGTTCTCAGCTCCCACATTCAGGAACTCTGTCAACAGTTCTAGAACCACTCCTAGGACTAGGATGCCAAAGGGAAGTGTAAAATCATCTGACTGTGAAGTTCATAAGAGCCTCTTTGGTAGGGGGTGTGCAAAGAGGGAAGGAGAAGAAGATCAAGAATAGGGTCAAGGTCAAGGCCTGAGCTCTCCTACTCCTCCTCAAGTAATTCCTTCTCAAGGAATTAGCCTTAAACAGCTCTCACTCCTCTTAGCTATCAGACATTCAAGACCTGATTCCTAACTAGCCTTATTGTTTTATGCATGTCCCATAGCTCCTGACCAAGTCCCTCGACCAATCTGGACAGTCTTCCCTTCCCATCTGGTTAAAATGCCTTTTAATTGACTGACAGATCAGTTTGACAGGTCTTATTCACATCTAGCTTATACCTCTGATTGATTCATTAGAGATATGTTATCACTTGATAAAGATATCAGGGCTAAGGGTGGTAGGGCAATTGATCCACTGAATCAATCAGCCCACTCTTTTTCTGTGCCTTGCAGGCTTTTAGCTGCAAAAAAGGCAATATTTCCCACCAAAAAGAATGAATAGGTAGGGAATCTTGCCCACACAGTCTTTCTCAACTGAAATCTTATTGACCATCAACACTGTCTGAACTCTCCCCAGCAGAATATATCTTAGTAGGTACTTAGCAAACATGGCTGAGGTAAGTTGCTGGAATAATAGCCAACCTTCCACTTTTCTCTGTGTGACATGGTTCTGGCCCAAGTTGGTCTTAACTGATTGTTCAAACTGGCCATCTCGGCATTTTTAGCCAAAAGCAACTTGCCACTCTTTTTGAAAGGAACATCTATATGACCAGTGGAATGCAAAAGATTATTGCTTTAAAATTGTAAAATGTGGAAAGCCATTCTCAAGGCATCCAATTGCATATTTAGAGAAAAGAAAATCATAGGGAATATTTTCAACTGAAAATATAAAAAGTACAAAACAGAATAGAGACACAAGGTGTAGAAATTCTGGGGGCGGCAAGGGGGCGTGTAAAATGAAGAAGAAAGCACCTAAAATAGAAGCTTAGGGAAGCCATAAAATAAAATGATTCTCAACAAAGCAGAAGAATGCAGTAATTACCTTGGGAGGATTGAATCTTGAAGGAAATAATATAAACATTCAGGACTTAAAAGCAGGAGGAGGAAAGCATTCTAAATTCAGAGACTTTCTCTTTGAATTCAAGTTGATTGGTTACCATGCTTTGAAAGTCCTTTTTTGCATTTTAGATGAGTAATAATAATAATACTTAGGATTTATTGAACATCTTTAAGCCAATGATTCCAATATCTAGTGACAGATATTTTCTTTTAACACATGGAGAAACTGAGAGACATAGAAATCAAGTTCAGTGATTCAGTCTTGTTCGGTGTCACAGTTAATCAATATTGATACATGAAATGGCAATTCAAGTTCTTTGCTACCCAGTGTGGGCACTTCCCTCACCCTGACCCCTACCCCCAAGACTTATTATCCTTTGTAAAGAGAGGTAAATTCGTTATAAAGGATAAGTATATGAATTCTGGAACATGGTTACAATTCATGGCTGTGGTATGTTAAAAATGTAAAAAAAAAATCCCTTAAAGTTTTTAAAAAGAAATTTAGCACATAGTAAGCACTTAATAAAATTTTGTTGATTATTCTAGTTGGAAAGCTCTCCCCTGCATTCCTACCAAGTAAAATCTTAAGTCTGAGAGAACTCATTTCCTCCATGTAACATTTCTGATGTCCCCTCAAGAAGTGACCTGTCCATCCTCTAAATGCCTACGTCATTGTGTGCCACGCTTATGACACTTAAAACATGCTACCATGTTTTGTGGTCATCTATGTATATCTCTTATCTTTAATAGAATAAAAATTCCTTAAGAGCAGGGTAAATTTCTGTATACCTCACTATGGCCAAGCAAAGCTTTGCAAATAGAAAATGCTCAACAAATGTTTGCTGAATGGATTAAAGAAAGACCTCTGGGGCTATTAAATTATATTCCAAATGATCATAAGATCTGGAATTAGGAGGGACCTTAGAACCATGGAGTCTGATTCCCTTAATTTACCAATGAAGAACCTCATCTTAACCTGGGGAGGTTAAGTGACTTGCGCTTATAGATGTTGAGGTAACACCATAACAGGTGTTAGAGTAAGGACTTGAACTCATGTTCTCCAACTCTAGAGACAGTACTGTTTCCACGGACATGTTAGTGAGCTACAGGGAAGGAGCAAAATATGGTTTATAAAACCTCATGTTGTAAAACAAACACAGGTTTGAGACCAGAGCTATAACTAGTATTTTTAAATTTTCAATTTTTTCAAAAGGGACAAGCAGTACAAATTGTACCCTCAATTCAACTGAAGGCAGGGGCAGTGGTGGAGACCCTGGGGCACAACTAGGGCAGCCACAAAGTGGGAGTGTGGAAGAGAAGGGAGAGAAGAAGCTACCATCAGGCAACTTTCTGTTTTAACTAATTATTCTGCCTAATTAAATGTTAACTTCAGTTGTTCCTATTGTGCTAAAGGACTAAAAATGCTGTCAGCACCCTTCCAAGTTTCAGTACCCTGGGACAAAGCTCTGACTGCTCTGCCACAGTTATGGCTTTCAAGGGAAACTTGAGAAATGCATTCCAATTTACACTTTGCCACTAGCTAGTTGCATGTCCTCAGACATACTAAAATCTCTCTAGGTCTCAGTTTCTACATCTGTAAAATGAGAGGATTGGACTAATTGGTCTCTAAGGTTCTTTCTAGCATCCAGATATAGAAATCTGGGGAGTCTAGACAACAGGGAATCAACACAATTTATTACAGGTGGAAGATACTAATTCAGAAAACAAACCATTTGGGGAGAGATGAATATTTCAAAACATTCTCTAGCCACAGAATATTCTCTGAATGTTCTATCTGACCCTCATTTGCTTCATATACTAAGGGAAAATGTACATCTAGTTCTTTCTCCTTGAATACATCTACGTGTGTAACCACACAAGATTTTTAAAATCTGACAATGGATCTAAATTTTGCATGATCTAAGCCCCTTACTATAAGCTATTTATTGTTATACTACTTCTGTACTTTAGGCATTTGTGATTTCATCAGTGTAATTTCATTCTTTTGCTGATGCTGATCCTAGTCTCTTTAAGCCTCCATAGATGGTTAACAAGTTGCTGTGACCAAAACAAATTAATTACCAACCTTCAAGTAATCTGCCTCTATGAACTTAGCCATGCTGTTCTTTAGATGACAGATATATAAATGGGATATCTGACCAATCCCTGCAGCTGTTAACTGAGGAAGGCAGAACTTTGTAACAGGTTTGGTTTTGTTAAATGCTTTATATACAGCTATACTTAGGGAAACATAAGGAAATCAGGAACTGGTGCCAAAATCTAGGGAGTTCTGGTCCTCTAGGAAGGAAAGAGTCTCCTTACTCTTCTAAATTAAAAGTTTTAAGCTTTTATGTTCTTGATGTGCCAGGTAGTTCTCTATGAATATGAATACCAGAGTAGTTGCTGATTGGCATTGGAAGAGGGGGTTCCCATACCTGGCAGTTCTCTGTGCAGATGAGATTATAGGACTGGCCAGGAAAAAGGGGAAAAAAAGCAAGAATTCTTTTTAAGGAGAGCATTAGATTAAATATGATGCTATCATGACATGAAACTCAAACCATGTGAAATATTTCAAATCAATTCAATTCGACAAATATTTTATAAGTCCCTACTATGATAAGCTACAATCCATGCCATATGAGTATGAGCTGAAGGAAGTAGGAATGTTCAACCTGAAGATGAAAAGTCTTGGGGTGGGGGATGTGATATCTGTGTTTAAATGTCTGGAAGGAGGAGTCAGACTTGTTCTAACTAATTGCAGATAGCAGGACTAGGAGAAAGATGATGATGATCCAGCAAAGGAGATTAAGAAGTGATCAGATAGGGAGGAAGAGAACAAGGAGTGTCCAGGAATGTCACAGAATCCAAGGGAAGAGAGAGTATCCAAGATGAGGTGTGGTTAACTGCATTAAAAGCTACAACAAGGTTATACAGGATGAAGAATGATTATAGTTGCAATGATACTCAGTTTGTTGACTTTTGTTTTACTTTATGGTGACTAAGTCACTTGATCAAACTAGGGGACCTTTATAATCAGCATCAGCCTCCTCAATATTGAATTGTATAATAAAGTAGGTCTGAGGTCCCAAACAATCCAAATGGAGTGGTGGACTTACCTTGGAATCACAGGTACATGTGGGTCTAAGTCCTTCCTCTGACATACCCTGGCTACATGACCATGGGCAAATCAACTCTCAGAACCTCCACAAACTCTTTAACACTATAACTTAACAGATAAATTGCTGATCTTCACCAGTGGAGGGATTCTCTATGCTGGGAGCTCCCCCCATTGATGAAATTATAGGTCTTGGGGTCCTGGAAAAGGTCCTAGAAAATAACCAAACCACAAAGAGATGAGAGCTGCTGAGAAGGGCACAGGCAGAAGATGAATGACAGCAAGATGCATGAGGATCACAGGACTTAGAACATGAAGGGACCATATCACCAGGTAGTTCAAGCTCACCATTTTACAGATGAGGCTTAGATACATAAAGTGATTTGCCAGAAGTCATACAGATAATCCGTAATAGCACTGGTATTCAAATCCAACTCATCTTACTTTAAATTAGGCCCATTCACTGTATTAACTGGAATGAGCACTCTGAATTAGAAAATGAGGAGACTCCTACTCATTTCAATTACTTCAGTTAGCAGTAAATGCTTCTCCAAAAAAGGCAGTTACATGGTGCCCAGAGTGTCTATTCCAGGGAAGAGAAAAGGAAACTTATGTGCAAGACAAAGGGGACAATTAAAGCAGTGTGAAACTCAAATAGAAATGATCCCTGCTGGCTGCATATTGACTTAGAAAACCACAAATTAACATTATCCATGTTGCACTGCATTTTTACTTAATCTTCTTAAGTGTTTCCAAATTACATTTTAATCTCGTTCAGCCTTTTCCTTCCTTTGGTTTTCGTCACTTCTGCATTAGATATTTACAGTTGGTGTGGGATACTGTGGGCCTACAAATCTGCCTCCAAATTGGGGTGATGCTGTGGCAGCTCTCTAGATTGGGATGTTGTATTGGCTCCAAAGATAGGTTTCCCAGCTTTCTCTCTCTCTTTTTTGGCTAGGCAATGGGGTTAAGTGACTTGCCCAGGGTCACACAGCTAGTAAGTATATCAAGTGCCTGAGGCTGAATTTGAACTTAGGTTCTCCTGACTCCAGGGCTGGTGCTCTATCCACTGCACCACCTAGCTGCCCCCCCCACCAGTTTTCTCTTTTTCCATAAGAAAAGTGCTATCTCTGATGTGCGTTAGAGAAGCTCCCTAGTTTTCAGGTGTTCCAAGGAAACAACTGTTACCTGCTGACAACTTCTGGACCTAGGCTTTGGTATATTCAAGAATACTGATTGACTGAGAGGTAGAGGAGGCAAGAGTATGGGAGGAGTGGTGTATTTCCTAATTTATTCAAGGTTATCCATGCAAGGCGGGCAGAAGAAGATTTTCAAGAAGCCCTGAAGCACAGCATAGGTAATATAAAATGACCTGAATGCTTTGGGGAAATAATGGGCTATCGTTCAATTTGTAGGATGGGGAGAGGAGACTAGAGGAGAGGGAGGTTCTAAAGGTACTTCATCAGAACCTGGAAGGGAGTTGGTGATTCACCATCAAGTGAAGAGGCAGAATTTTCAAATAGCCATGACATGAACGTTAAGTAAAGATCTTTAAAAAAGGGCAAGGGGACAGAGTTAAATCCAAGGTAAACTATTATTTTAAGAATAATCTCACTAGAGGAATGTTTACTGAAATAACCAGTTAAATTTCTGGTTCTGGTTCACTATTTGAATTTCTAAAAATTAAATATTAGGTAAGTGCTTAAAGCTGAAAAGCTGCCTTGATTACATGGTGACTTATTGGTGGTGCCAGTTACAGTCATGGGATCAACTGTTAACATTCCATGACATATTGCTTTTGGTGGCTAGCTCTAAACATCCACCAGGCAAGGTATTCAATTTAACGAACTCCACAGAGTTCCTTGCTATTCTTCTTTTCCTTAATCTACTTCTAGAGACTCAAAACAGAATTATTCTTTGGTAACATACAAGCTAAGAGCCACAGGATTGCCACTTTAACGATTCATTAGTCAACACACTATAATATTGAATTGCTGCCCTTTAACCCCCAATCTTCTGTATCAAACCTGTTAAACCTCAAACCTGGATAATTCCAACTACCTAATTTTTTCTGCTTCTGCTGTCAGGCTTTATGGGTCAAAACCACAAAATCAAGTTGATTCTGCCATGACACATTTATGGTATAAAATCTCAGTTGGGTTCTCACCGCTGCTCAGCAAACCTATTCTACTCTTACTGAATCTCTATTATTCCAAACTCTTTCATCTCCCAAGAGTTTAAATGAAATTATTTGTCCCATATTTCCTACTTTATTGTGGAGATTAAAGTCATCCAAAGGATACTGCTTCAACTCTCCTCTTCCATCACACAAAACTTCTCAAAAATAACTCATTTCCTCTGTTTTGATTTGCATTTCTCTCATTATTAATAATTTGGAACATTCATATGATCGCTAATAGTTTGAAATTCTTTTTGAAAACTGAAAATATCCTTTGACCACTTTTCTACTGAAGTATGGCTTTTGGTCTTGTATGTTTTTTATACTAGACTATATATCTTGAATATTGAATCCTTTCAGACATATTCGATGTGAAGATTTTTTTTCCTAGCCACCTACTTTTTCATATGACCGATCCATTATTTGTGTAAAAGCTTTTTAATTTCCTATAATCAAAACTATCCATTTTTTTTTGGTTTCTATTCCTTAAGAATTAATTTCTTACCCACAACTATAAAGGTATATGATCTATTTCTCTTCTAATTTTTTATGGTGTGATGTTCAGCATCCATTTTTAATTTATTATAGGATATAGTATAAAATATTGGCCTACGTTTATTTTTTCCAATTTTCCCAATACCTCTTATCAAATGGGAGTTCTCTCATAGGTAATTTATACTTTAGGGTTTATGAAACACTGAATTATTGAGTTCCTAATTCCATTGATTTCTTTATTTTTTAAAATTAGTAAATACCAAATGATTGTTTCATTATCATATAGTTTGGGGTGGGGAAGGCAAGAGCTATGATTTCATTGAGGTAAGAAATTCCTAGAAGGGAATTCCTTCTACCAATGCACAATAGCAACTGTCTCGCAATTTATAGTTGCCTGTGGCATTGAGAAGTTATGGGACTAGGCTAGGGTCATATAATCAGTATATGTCAGGGGCTAGACTCAAAACCAGGTCTTTTTGACTCCAATGCTAGCTCTCCATCCACCATGTCATTCTACCTCTTGCAGTCTGGGATACAAAGACAAAAATTAGAGTCAATGCTCTCAAGAAGCTTAGAGTCTGTTGTTGAGAGTAATACATATAGACATAAGCATAAGATGATTTGAGCAGGGTGAGAACACAAACAATTTTGACAATCCAGAAAACCTTTATGTAGAAGGTTGTACCTGAGCTGAACCTTAAGGAAAGCCAAGGATTCTAAGAAGAATAAAAAGAGGACATGGAACATCCCAGGCATTGGGAATGATCTGTACCTCAAGGAATGGTGATGGAAGATGGAATATCAGATTTGGAGAAATGATAGATGGTGTTTAGTTGGAACATGGGTTGCTTAAAGAGTTATAATATGAAATTAAGTATGGAAAGGTAGGTTATCAGACTGGTGGGCTTTAAATTTCACACTGATGAATTTTTATTTTATTTAGAGGCAAGAGGGAGCCACTGAAGATTTCTGAGTAGAAGAGTTGATACGAAAATTATTTTGGCATCTGTGTAGAGCATGAGTTGGAGACAGAAGATCCTTAAAGTAAAAACACAATCAGGAGGTGCTTTGCAGTGGCTACCTATGGCTTACTAAGTAACAGTCAGACTCCTTTTGCCAGACAATCAAGACCTTTGATATTCTATAGTTTCAAAAGTACTACCTCCAAGAGATATCCAAAGTGTAACAGGGCCTTAGAAGGTGATGGGTTCCCCATTTTATGTAAGGAAACAAAGATTCAAAGAGGTTAAATGGCTAATTACTGGGGCCACAGCTGGTCCATAGCATAGTGTAGAGTATAGAAAAAGCCTTAGCTGTTGTATTGTGTAAGAAATGTCACAAAGACCTGTGGTTGTCTCTCATGCTCTGGGGTAAAAAGAAGAAATATAGATTAATGTTTTGTAAATCTGATTTGTTTTACTATTATTGTTTGGAAGAAAGGCGAGCCAGGGAGCCACGTGAGACTTCATTTTGATAGAACAGTGTGGCTTTTGGAGGTCCTGGGGAGCTTTCCCAGACCATTTCTGTTTTACCTTGTTTTATGTGTGATTCTGGGAAAATCTTGGGTGCCAAACCTTGATGCAAGTTGCCTGTTGTGTTGGACACAAAACGTGAAAGAGTTTGGTGGTGACTGTTCTGTGTCACATGATCAGTGATACCAAATTCCTTTAAAACACCTCAATCTTTCTATTTCCAAAGATGGGCTGATGTCAGAGGTTATCTAATTTCTAGCTCTTTTTCCAGCACATCACATAACTTCATAAATATGTGGAGTACATTATGACACTGGATCATTAGGCAAGGGTAGAGACAGCTGCTTGCTTATTTCCCTCTGTCCCTCTTTCAGAAAGTTTATGCTGCCCTAGAGGACAACTCGCCAATTTTCCCCTAGGGTGGTTCAACACCATTCTACTATCCAAGCAGCATAGTTCCTGGAAATCTAGAGACAAGAGGTTGGGGATACCTTGAGTCAAGGGCCAAATCTACTCAGATTTATAGACCCTCCCTGATCTCACTTCTGTACCACTCTCCCTGGTTTCCCAGGGACACGAGAAGGTAACTTGAGCCTCATTTCACAGACAAAGTTTGTACTACCCATCAGGATCTCTGTTCTACTCCGAACAATCAGGAAAGAATGAGCACGAGTAGAACATTTGAGGGAACAGCCATAAAATCTAAACTTAAAAGCTATTGAGTAAAAACTCTGGTGTTGGACATAAAAATTACTGTCTTGCAGGAGAGCAGTCATCTTCTCAAAGTGACACTGAAGGAAGATTTGCAGTTAGAGCCTATTTAGGCTTATACATAACTTGCATGATCCAAGGAAAATTAGGCTAACACAATTCTAGGTTGATATTTATTGAGGTTATATCATCAGCAGCCCTTCTCAGACCTCCATATGGGTAACAAGTTTGCACAAAGTTTGGAGTGCTTTGCCATTTCTTTTTGTTCCACGTTGACCAGAAACAAATATGCATGCTTTTGAAACCTGCAAAACTCTAAATTTTGTGGCAGCTTTTGTAAAAACAACGGAAACTTTCGTAAAAACAGCTTTAAACATTATGCTTGCCAAGTCCAAACAATGTGCCAGCTCTGTGAAAGCTGCAGGTTTTATGCTCACTGAAAGTTATGGAACCTGGAGTGTTCTGACAGTCACTACAAACCATTTAAAAAATAGGAGAATGATTATAATTCTATTAATTACTTCTGTAAATATTTTTTAAATTGCAGAGTGAAATAATTTTTTTCATAATTTTCCCCATTGGGGCCTAAAGAATGAGATTCAGAGTTGGATCATATACCTTAGCTAAGTATATGAAATGAGTAAAATATATTGTACTTCAAAGAACACCAGCTTTGAAACCCAGAGACCCCCAGTTCAAGTCCCAGCTCAACTGACTTATTAGCTTAGCCGCATGACCTGGAACCAATCACTTCTTCTCTCTGTACTTCGGTTTCCCCTTCTGTAAAATGAGAGAACTGGTCTAGATGACTGCTTAGGTCTCCATCATTGCTAACATTTTGTGGTCTTAGGATTCTATAGAAGTTAAATATTACTGAGAAGTAAGAAAGGTGTTAAACAGAAACCCCTTTGCTTTTCTAATTGAGCCTATTTGATATCTGTTAATCATGAGAAAGGAATTATGTTGGAACTACATTGTCTAACCATGCCTCCCTTCTGAATCCCCAACCATAGTTCTTTACTACGAAATTTTCTTTAATCCTTTGTCCCAAATCTTTGTATCACTGTGAAGAAGCTGCATAGACAATAAAATGCCTTATAATATAGTTTCAAAGTTCAAGACTTTTGTGGGCCTGTGACCTATGACCTATATGGATGCTCTTGATATTTGCACAGATCGCAACCCTTCCATGCCTCCCGATCCTCTGAAATTCTTGGACATGAACATGAAAAGACAAGTACAATGTACCGTTATCTTTCACCATAACTATACTTTTGCCCATTTTCACTTTTTGCTCAAAGCACAATTCAATAGGTTTTTCATTGCTTATGGGACAGCCCATGTGTAATAACATAATTTAAGGAAAATTACAGGTATGACCATTGTCCTTAAAGGAGAAAGAAAAACTATCTCATGAAATCTGGTAAACAGAGCTCTAGAAATAATGGGTTTAGGAGTTATATAAGTATTATTTAGATTTTAAAATATTCTAGAGGAAAATAATTTTACATTTTTATTGGTACTCATTCAGTCTCTGATCTTACTGATTAGTAAACTAAAGTCACAAGATGCACTGTTTAGCTGTATCATTGCTGTTTAAAAAAAGACTTCACTGTGACTTCTTTTTACTTATTTATGTCATCTACAACCACAATCTCTCCTTCCCCTCCAGTGATGGGAAAAATACTCTGTAAATGTTAAATGGCTATCTATATAAAATTGGGCTATTACTGTTATAAGGGAATCCGAAGTATTGAGGGGAATTGCTACCTATTTCAGGTTATCATTAGCCCAGGGGAAGGCCCAATTTGGAACTCCAGGGTTTCAGGCAATATGATAACTGTGGGTTTGTTTTTCTCCCAGAAAGTCAGCTTTTGGCTATTGCAAGAATTAGGTGCATTACTGTAGAAATTTGTCACAGTTTATTTTTGAAGTATAGTACTTGGTGGTTATTTCCCTTATCTGGCTGTTTATTGGTCTTTTCATCCATGGAAGTTTTGGTCCAACTTGGGTTGGAGAATTTAACCTAATTGTCAGTTAATTTGTAAAAATCTACAGCTACCAGGCATCAAAGTAGCTAGAAGCACTGGATTTGGTGTAAAGAAGATCTGAGTTCAAATCTTGCCTCAGACATTTAGCTAGCTATGTAACCCTCTCAGCCCCAGTTGTCTCACTAGGGATCACAGTGACACCTACTAGGTGGTGCAGTGGATAGAGGGCCCAGGCCTGCAGTCAGGATGACTCATCTTTGTGAGTTCAAATCTATTTTCAGACTCCTACTAGCTGTGTGACCCTGGACAAGTCATTTAACCCCGTTTGCCTCAGTTTCCTTATCTGTAAAATAAGCTGGGGAAGAAAATGGCAAACTACTCCAGTATCTTTGCCAAGAAAACCCCAAATGGGGTTACAAAGAGTTGGACGTGACTGAAATGACCAAACAACAACAAAAAATGATTGTTGTGAGGATCAAATGAGATAACATATGGATGATGCTTTGCACACATTAAAGTACTATATAAATGTTAGCTATCATTATTATTATTACTTCTATTACCTTATCAATCATATTTTTTTTTTGCTTTTTGGTGAGGCAATCGGATTAAGTGACTTGCCTAGGGTCACACAGCTAGTAAATGTCAAGTGTCTGAGGTCACATTTGAACTCAGGTCCGCCTAACTCCAAGGCCGGAGCCTCAACCCCTGTGCCACCTAGCTGCCCTAATCACATTCCTTTTAATAAGCACATCTTGGCATGGTGATGCCAGAGAATAACTTAGCTGTGTTGGTGAACATAGTCGTGAAGGCTAAAAAACACTTTGTCATTGAGAAATACTGGGTTTGTCTGTTCTTCATTTTCTTGTAAACAGAGTTAAAGTGACCTGAGTCCTACTGCTTTAACAAGTGTTAGGGTGGATGATGATAGAACAGAATTGAAAAAGAGGACGTATAAGTGAGTAATAAGCAGGTAACTTGGTTATATAAGCTCAGCTCTTTCAAGGCAGCACTCTGCATTTCATCCATAAAGCCAAGGGCTTTTTTCATTCACTTTCAAAACCACTTCCAATTTTTCTGCTTAACAGATAAACCTCCATACAAACTTCACTATAAATTCTTCCAGAGCTTGAGTATAACCTGGATGGCTGTGGATTCAATCTTGTATTGTAACATGGACCTTTATAAATCCCTCTCATTTTCAGTTTATATCTAGCATTACTCAAATTCATGTCTGCGAAATTGTTAAGGCAAATCCTACAATTCCTTCTCCATAATTTGGAATTCCAAATGTGTATTTTACTTTAACACTGAAAAGTTTCACACTAAAGATAGAGATATAGTGTTAATAATAATTATAAAAGTTTAAATGGCTTCTGGGAACTTAAGTATAAGGAGATAATTTACTTTTGAAAGGTATTAGATCAGGCAATGGCGCGTTAGCATTCTCAAGCTACTTTTCTAGAAGCATTAACTATTTCATTATGACAGTGCAAATGAGTTAACATTTACATTGGTTTGCCATCTGTAAAATGGGGTTAGTAATATTTTTAAAACTTAGCTTACATTGTAAGATGTCTGGAGGGAAGGGATTATATCTAAGAAAAGTTCTCAGTACAGTCATGTGGGGAGATGAGGAGGGGATGATAGCCTAGATGAGCAACTTTTGAATCAGCTGTGAAGTCTGATCATATGTGTGATGTGACAGCAAGAGCAATATTTCAGTATGGAAGCTCTTAAGAGAGACATGTTTATATTAAATAGCATATATACACATATGATCAAATGTATATTATATATACATAAATATACACACTACTATATCCTATATACTCCTGCTGCTGCTACTACCACTACTACTACATACACACACACACAAAATTCAGTACTTTTGCTTACTTGTTATATCCTTGAGTTTTGTTAGAGGCCTCACAGTATAAGTGTCCACCATTGAGGGCAATGCTTGTATATAACGTGATGGATACCTCAAAGATGTCTCAGAAAGTGTGGGCCCTGGTGGGTGGGTGATGCATGCTAACTTGAAAGGTTCTTAGAAGCCAGGTTATTCTGATTGTACCTTCCTATCCGTCCCTTACCCTCTAGTGATGCCCAAAGGACTGGAGGCATTGCTCTGGAAGCAGCAGGATATAGATAATACCTGAGAAGTGAGATCTCTCTGTTTTAAAAACACAGAGACCAAACACCCCTTTGCTCTGCCTTGTTGGGATAGAGTTGGGGTTACATGTGCCCAGTATGAACATATGACCGCTGGTTTCCTTCTTAAGGACTCAAATTTAATTGTATAATTTAACAAATGTATAGTTACATTTTTCTTCAATGCTTCTGTGAACTCATTGCTGTGGGAACTTCCATCCAATTGTGCAGATTGCAACCCATCTACATCTTTTTATTCCATGTGAATCTTGAACATGTCCTACCATAAGTTCTTCATAAGGAGTTAACCCAACATGCTGGGAGCCTTCTGCTAGGTCTCAAAACATTACATAGCTGGCAATACAGTACTTGAGCTGTCCATCCATTCAATTCCTCACTCTCACTACAGGACTAGCCCACCCCCTTTTCCTGTTTTACAATGCTTTAGTGACATATTTTATCTTTCTTCATGTATAAAATTTGTTGTTGGTAATATACTATAGATGAGAGCACTTTAAGTGATCCATAATTTTTATTTCTCAGAGCCATCTATTCTATTATCCAGTAAAAATTAAAGCATGTAGTATGTTCCAGGAAATAGGGATATAGTCCCTGTCTGTAAGGAGCTCATTAGCTATTTAGTGGAGATAACATGATAATACTCATTCCTCTATCATTGCAACAAACAAATATATAGCTAAATTGGGGCACCGAGGTGATGCGGTAGATAGAGCATCTGTCCTGGAGTCAGGAAGACTCATTCTCCTGAGTTCAAATCTGGCATCAGACATTTTTACTAGATGTGTGACCCTAGGCAAGTAATTTAACACTGTTTGCCTCATTTTCCTCATCTGTAAAATGATCTAGAGAAGGAAATGGCAAACCACTCCTGTATCTTTGCCAAGAAAACCTCAAAGAGTTAGGCAGAACTGAAAAACAATTCAATAACAACAACATATAAATACAAAATCTTTAGAAAGTAACCATGAGAATCAATTTCTCAATGACAGCAAAGGTGTTGTCTCCAGCACAAATCTCCTCTCTGTATATTTAGTCCTGTCCAGCTTCTTTGTCTTTTTTTAAAAAAGTCTATTTCTACTTTCTCATGTAGGGTCTGTTTTATTAAGAATCCAAATGTGGTAGCTTCTGATGAAGAAAATAATTTAAGTCAACACATCTTCTACATTTTTTGCTGTTTATTGTCCTCCAGTTTCATCCTTAAATGTTGGACTCAATTGTCTATAAATTCACTTTTCTCATCATGACTTTTCACTGTTTTAAAAGGTAATATTGTTTACAATTTCCTCCCATTCTCCTCTGTAAGAATAAGTTTGTACTCTAAATTAATGTTATCCTTGACCATCTTATGTCTCTGCTTGACAAGGTGATCAAGTATTTGCTAGATGAAGTAGAACCTAAGCTCTACTGATCTCTCTGCTTTAGCAACTGATCCACATCTTAGTAAATAAATGGTGATAACCCATTGTTGCTGTCTGTTCCTTTATCCATTTCCCATTTTTCAGGATCAAAGTTAATTTTTAAAAGTCAGGTTGCAGCTGCTTTAATTGTACAACATATCTCATTTTTATTATCTCTTCTAACTTGATATTTTGAGATTTGCTTTAACAAGGTGATGGTTTGGCTGTACAGAGAGCTGATTTTAAAATTAATTTAAATGAATTTAAAATGAATACTACACAGTACCTGAAATTTCCTGTCCTGTAATATATAGTCAATTTATTTTTGTGGTTATTTGTTGTTCAGCATTTCTGGTGTATCCAAACTCTGTTCTTTAAGAAAGTATTTGTGATATACAAAATGTCCTAAAAGTATTAAAGTATTTTAAGCTATTAAAGCTTAAATAGCTTAAAAATCACCTTCAATGGCTTAGAACTGCATTAAGACTTCTGGGACATCTTGTATAAATATGGTGTTTCTGTGTAGTTTACCAATCTTTTAGCCTTTTTCATTCTTGGTGCTAAGCCACATTTTTCAAGGTTTAGTTTCCGTCCTCCACTATATCCATTTCTGCACTTAAGTTATAGGATATATAAATATATATTTTACTTTGTAGGCTGTTATCAAATTCTTTATATAATTTTCACTCCACTATTCTCTATAACATTTAGGGCATATGCTGTCTTGCATATAGTATGTATTTTGTAAATATCTGGTTAATCAAATTTTAATTTTTTATTGTGTCCCTTACTACCCTGTGTTCATCATAAGAACAACATAAGCTGAGGAACTGTCTGGAAAGTAATGTTTCACCTGACAAAACCAGACCCACCAATTCCTTTATTTGCCTTTAAAAGGAAAGCTTGTAAACTCTCCTTCCATATGGCTGCAATTTCCTTACATCTTCTGGTTTCATCTATATTATGAATGTCAATATTGATATAATTTATTTCCTTCAGGGATTGACTCATTGGTCTTTGGACAGAGATTTAGTTAACAACAGTTAAGTTAATGTTTACACCAATAAAAAAAAACGGTGTGATTCTTACCATCTTCTGTCCCTTTTCTGGCACTACCCTTTAGTCACTGGAGAAGGAGAAGGGGAACCTACAGGATTAAAATTTTGTTTTTTTCACGAGTTGCTATAGCGAAAGAATTCACCTACTTATATTATTAAAGGGTACTTTTTTTGGAAATGTATATAGGAATCAGTGCTTAAACCTATATTTTTGGATGGCAATTTGTCTTTAGTTTACTACCTATAATATGTGAATTGTCATGGACACATTCAATAGCCATAGCACTTCATTATGAGAAAAGTGATTAAAATTCTACTCCTTGCTCATTGTTGTGTGGAGGTACCTCCCAGTTTTTGAAAGCTATGTCAGTGGAGCACAAGCTCTAAGGGCAAATAGTCTATCTGTAATCCAAAACAAAATGTCTACAATCCAAGAACAAATCTAGCTAATTTCAGAGAGGGTCATAACCAGAAGGTGTTTATATACACACATTTTACATACATTTATATATATATATATATGTATATATATATATATACATATATATATATACACATATATATACACATATATATACACATACACACACATACATACATACATATATATACACACACGTATGTGTGTATGTATACACACATGTATATATGTATGTATGTATATATGTGTGTGTATATAATAAACACAGACATTTGTTCATTTTATATATATAATGTGTGTGTATATATGTATATATGTGTGTGTGTGTGTGTGTGTGTGTGTATATATAATGAACACACGTGTTTGTTTAGTTATTTCAGTCATGTCTGACTCTTCATGGCCCCCCTTGAGGTTTTCTTGGCAAAAATACTGGAGTGATTTGTCATTTCCTTCTCCAGCTCATTTAATAAATGAGGAAACTGAGGCATATAGGGTTAAGTGACTTGTCCAGGTCACATAGCTAGGAAGTGTTTGGTTTTGAATTTGTTGGATTTGAACTTGGGTCTTCCTGACTATAGGCCTGGCTCTCTATCCACTGTACCACCTAGCTGCTGTCCACACACATACACGCACATGTGTATATATTTATATATACATACCCAATATATACATATACATATATGTGTGTATATACATATATATATATATATATATATATATATATATATATATATATATATATATATATATATATACACACACACATACATAGTGCATTGGCAATTTGCATTGATAGACAGAATACACATCACAATAAAAATAATAAATTAATAACTGCCATTTATGTGGTACTTTTAAAACAAACACTTTATACATATTATCTCATTGATACCCAATGTGAGGTAGGTGCTATTATTATACTCATTTTACATATGAGGAAACTGAGGCTGAGCAGTTAAGCAATGTGCCCAGGGTAATATTAACAACTAGTAAATGTTAGAGGAGGCAGGAATCAAATTCAGTTTCTTCCTGACCCTCAGTCCAGTGCTCCTACTACATTATAGTGCTTCCACTATACTTGACATAAATGAAACCATTAATCATCATCTTTAAAGTTACTAGGCACTGGGAAGATGTTGAGATAATAAGGAAATATTCTGGCTCCATTGAATTTACATCAATATGCAAATATGCAAAATTATATAATAACTATCACTTGAGTATGAGAGAGATGAGATGGTGCATCACCTCAGCAAGGCTCTTTCTTAGATGTTCCCTATCTATTCCCCATAATATCCCACCCATCCACACATACGATAGCAGTGACTGCATCAAACCTTTCCATGTTTGAGAACAGCAAAAATCTAAGCACTGAAAAAGCCCCCATATACCATGTAACCAAACCTGTGCCTGACCAAAACAACATCCCCAACAACTATCCATGCTCTGCTTGAACATCTCCAGTGAGGGGAAACCACTACCTGCTGTGGTAGCCTATTTCACTGGTGGATGCCTCTAACTGCTGCAGCCAAAAAGAACATTTTGAATTTCTTTTCCATACGAACATTGGAAGATAGTGTTCGTGTCCCCCATCATAGATTCTTATGGTTGCCTCCCTTCCCCCAAGGTTAAATATTTCCACTTCGTCCAACAGATCCTTGTATGTGTTCACCCTTTCTCTCTTGTTCACCTGCTTCTGGATATGGGCCGGCTTGTCAGTGTCCTTCCTAAAATGCAGCACTCTGAATCAAACGTAATGCTCTCATTGCAGTCTGACCAGTGGAGAATTGAGGAAGAGGATTTACTTCCTTGTTCTGGACAGTTCCTTCCATAATGCGGTCCAGCGTAGCATTCAAAGCTGCTAGGTGGTATAGTGGACTCAGCTCTGGGCCTTGAGTTCATTTCCCACCTCAGATACTTAATAGGTGTATGCCCTAGACAAGTAACTCTGTACATACATATATATGCTATATATACATGTGTGTGTATGTGTGTGGACAGCAGCTAGGTGCAGGAAGACCCAAGTTCAAATCCAACAAACTCAAATTCAAACACTTCCTAGCTATGTGACCTAGGCAAGTCACTTAATCCTATATGCCTCAGTTTCCTCATCTGTTAAATGAGCTGGAGAAGGAAATGACAAATCACTCCAGTCAGACCTAGAGAATGTTTTAACATGTATGTGGCCAATGGACTGGAGAACAGGAAGCTTCTGGAAGAACAGAGAACCAATAGAAGGCTATTACAGTTGTTCATTCAAAAGATAAGGAGAGGGGGAAGCTAGGTGGCACAGTGAATAGAGCTCTGGCCTTGGAGTCAGGAGGACCTGAGTTCAAATCCAGCCTCAGACACTTAACTCTTACCAGCTGTACAACCTTGGGCAAGTCACTTAACCCCGATCACCTCGAAAGAAAGAAAGAAAGAAAGGAAGGAAGGAAGGAAGGAAGGAAGGAAGGAAGAAAGAAAGATAAGGAGAATCTGAACTCTGAGTGACTCTATAGATGTGGACAGACAGGGTCCATGGACAATGAGATGGACCCAGAATTAAACAGAAAGAAGGTAAGCTGGATTGCTCTTGGGAAATCGTGCTCTGCTTTTAATAACCTCAAGCACCTAGACAAGGCTCTGGGATGATAAAAGGCCTTGAATTCCTCTTATATAAGGATCACTTGAAGGAACTGTGGGTATTTGGCTTGGCAAAGAAGATGTTAGTAGAATAAGATAGCTTTCTTTAAACATTTGAAGGACTGTCATGAAGAAGACAGAAGAGATGGCTCTGCTTGGATTTACAGACAAGAACAAGGAATAATAGGTAAAAATTGCAAACAGGCTAATGTAGGCTTAATATAAAGAAAAACTTCATATAATTAGAACTATCCAAAAGTAGAATGAGCTACTGGAAGTGGGGGGGAAGAGGTAGTATGTTCACACTCATTGGTGCCAGGAAAGACCAGGTGACAATTCGACAGGTAGGTTGTAAAAATAATTCTTTTTTAGGTGTGTAGGTCCCTTCCAAATCTGAAATTCTATGCCTTTTAGTAAACATTTAAGAAGTAATACGAACTACAATGAAATTTCAACTAGAATATGACTCACTATTGCATACCTTTGGCTACTGACATGGTCAAATGATGTCCACTACACATAATAAATATATACAATAAAAGCCCAGTATGAGGTTGGTTTTAGCCGTATCATCCCAAAGCAGCATTATAAAGGGGTTCTGTTGTCTATCATAATTATCAAAAAATATTTCCCAAAGTTTATTGACAATATTTGTGACAATGAGAAAAATATAACTTTGAAAATTATATTTTACAGACTATATTTGCCACTGTAAGCTACAAAAGGTTATTGTTCATTTATATCTTATTAGATGCTTCCCTCTCTTCCATAACACTGTTCATCTGGCCTACACTTCATGCTCGAGTCATGCAGATTAGAGTTGACTCTCAATTATACAAAGTCTTTCTCCAAAGATGACAGTCCAAATACAGTAGAGATAAAATACATCAAGGTTTAAAATAGGTCCGTTCAGCCCCAGTGCCGCTTCATCATGAAATGATATAATTCACTGATGCCTCTGCCTAGCCTAACATATGTTCTATTCACAGCCCGCGTCACTCTTCATTTGTAATTATTTCCTTTTTTTTTTTTTTACCCCATCTTGTAATACTTTGCTTGGTTGAAGACAAATACTGAAAGGCAAAAGAGTATTATCCTATGATGACCTGTTCCAGGGTGTTAAACCCCTGTCAAGGTTTGATTTTAACATGAGGTATTGATGACAGTACATCAATTCAGGCATCATGTCCTGAATTAGACTATATTAATTATCACTTGAGCGCAGTATGCATGAAAATGCTGTTTCATTGACTAAAAGGATTTGACTGAATAAAAATCCATTTCTCATCTGGTTGCTTATGGATAAAGACATTTTTTCTCTTTGCCTTGGATTGTTCTTTATTAAATATGATTTTTATAAGATTGTATGAATAAATTGTCTCACTCAACAACAGATCTAGGCATTTTTCAAACAAAGAAAATTAAATGGATTGTCTACTGTTGGCAACTATTTAACAGTGTATTTACAGTTAATAGTTTAGGCAGATTATTCATAACAAATGCTGCCAAAAAGAAAGTTATTTGTATCCTTTGTGGGAAAGGAAAATTTCAGATAGTTACCTCTCTGACTGAAAGGAAATGGAATTTATCACTTTTAGCATTACATTCAGATGGCAAAAAATGCATCAGGTTTTAATTGTCATTTAAAAACTGCAATTGAATTTAAAGGTAAAATTAAGATGACTTTTCATATTTGAAAGAACTCAATCTCTCTCTCCTTTCTCAGAATTAACATTACATAAAGTTTAAAGCACTCCTAAAAGTAGTACTTTACTCACCTTTCTACATATCTGATTACAAAATAATTCAATTTTCTCATCTATAAAATGAAGGGGTTGGGATGGATGAACTCCAAGTTCCACTTCCAGCTCCAAACCTATGATCTTATGAACTCATTAAGAAAACAAGGTGGAGAGTATGTTTGTCCCCTACCCTCTTACAATTCATTAACAGGAAAAGCCCTTGTTTTATAGGTTAGAATCATACCTTTGTTCTTAGAGTAGGGATTGGTTTTTTTTTACATATACATGTTTGAAATATTTTGCTTATCATATCAAAACTAACATATGACATACAATACTATATTCTTAATGTAAAGTAATGTATGGTAAATCCTAAAATCATACAGAATTACCAAGGCAAAAAAATCTACTCTCTAAAGATAAATATTACCTAATATAATCATAGCTATAACAACCAACAGCTATGTACTCATTTTATATTTTACATGCTTTAGGGGTATTTCAAAAGAGATAACGTCAATTTTCACTATTTTATTTTTCAATAAGCTTGTTGAAAACTGCCACCACACCAGGCAAAAAGCACACAGGAAGAAAAAAGGCCTAACCTTCATTTGATATCAATTTTTGTGGATAAAGCATAATCTTACCACTTCCCCAAATTTCATTCCTAAGCGAAAGCTAGCAGATTACAAAAGACTGAGAGGCTAAGGCAAATATTTTAAGCAAACACAGTCTATTGAAACTACAGAAAGTATTTTTGTTTGTTTAAACCTAAATCTTTCCCTGTGTTCAAATCTATAACGGCTGATTAACTGTCACAGGATCTAAAACAACTTTGTGATCTTGTCTCTTGTTCATCAAGGATCATTGTGTAGCAATATTTTAATGCTTTTATTGTCTGCAGACATGCAGTATTTCCCTTATATGACATGCCTATACCTGACTTACGGGAATCGCTCTTATGGCAGCAAAAAAGGGAAGAGGACCTAAAATACCTGATATTTCACCTAAAGTGTGCCTTGCTGCATTGCTAATGGTTTACCCAATACACATGGCTACTGATGAAAAAATAAGCAAAGAAATGCTTTATTGAGTATATTTATTCTACTTTCAATCACTTTTTTTTCACAATAAAGGAAGACTATGGGTAAAATTAAAATAGCTTTTAAAAAGTTTTAAAGATAGTTTTTAGAGAACTAGGAATACTAGGAAAGGGATGGACACTAAAGATAATAAATAAAATAATAAAATAGCAAACAATATTGTTTCTGGATACATAGAGGTATATAGTATTGTAGATGGCCTTGATCACTCAGTTTGATTCCACTCAACAAAACATGTATTAAGTACTTCTATTACACCTATAAGGCTCTGGGTAATGCACTAAATGACCTGAATCTTGGGTGCACCAAAGTAGTGCTCCCATTTATAACAGATGGCTATAAAGTATAGAATGGGCATGCGATTTGTGGTTATATTGTAAGTAGCAAGCCATAATTATACTATGACTAATTTCCTTCTCATTTTGCCCCAGAATCCATTTTAAACCTCATTAAAATATACAACCAAAACCATAACTGGCAATTTTGGCCATGAGAGCAAGAGCTACAAACTATATTCCTCCTGCCCTTAAATAAACTTTTAGAGACAAATTTAATTGGGGGGAGGGGAGGAATGGCTGGGGCAACAGGTTGCTAGGAGACAAAGACCCTGGCCTGAGATGCTGAGGTTGTTACTTGGAAGGCTTCCTAGGGTAGGGAGCAGGGCTGGTCAGGTTATGATCTCACTTAGGTTTCAATGGGAACAGGGAGGGGAAGAGGCATACTATTTGATAGCTTCCTAATTATTCTTGCTAAAGGTACTAAATTCAATTATTTCTGAGACGAAGTAAGTGCAATCAGCACCTGATAAGTTTAGGTTCCCTGGGGCAAAGTCCTGATTGATCTGTCTTAGGTAAAACTCTGCATATAAGTATTATCTTCCCCTATCCCACAGTTTACCTTCATATAAATCTTTTTTATAACTGAAATTACCTATATTTACTTAGTGATGCACCAAGAAGTACACAGAACCCACTAAGAATGTAATTCTTTGAGGAGAGAGACTATTTCATTTTGGTTTTGAAACCCCAGTGCCTAGTGTAGTATCTTACACAAAGAAGATGTAAGAAATGCTTACTTAAAATCAATTAATTCTTCATTGCCCTTCTTTCTACTTTGTGGTCATTCTGGTCATAGCCAGAAACTTAATCATTTGTGCTTGTTCAATTATTTTTTCAGTTGTATTCGACTCTTTGTAACCTCATTTGGGGTTTTGTTGGCAAAGAGACTGCAGTGGTTTGAGACTCCAGCTCATTTTACAGATGAGGAAACTGAGGGCTAAGTGACTTGCCCAGGGATACACAGCTAGTAAGTGTCTGAGGCCACATGTGAACTCAGGAGGAGGAATCTTCCACTGTGCCACCTAGATGCCCTAACAATCATAAGTCACATTTACATCCATATTTAAACAATAATAATAATAGCTAAAATTTCCATAGCATTTTAAAGTTTACAAAGAACTTTATAAATACTATCTCATTTAATCCTGACAACCTTATGAGAAAGGTGGCATTAATAGTGTCATTTTACAGATGAGGAAACTAATTCTGAGAAAGGCTAAATGGCATGTCCTGGGTGACACAGCTGGTAAGTATCTGAGGTGGGATTCAAAATCGGGTTCCGTATTGTGAATCCTGCTAGACACAGTTTCAATGTGGTCAGTGACAAACAAATCCACAATTAGGTGACAGAGAAATATAGTTCTTAAGTACAGTGCCCAATATATTATGTTGAAACCACTGGGATACAATACCTGTAACCCACAAAACTATTATATGATAAAATGCAGTGGTATGCATAACCAGGAATCTGTCTTCGAGGAAGACTGGGAACCCAGCAATGGCACAGTGAGCCTCATTTTGACTATTTCAAGGGAGGAAACTATGGGAAAATCTGGCCATAAACCAAAAATATAGAAGCCTCCTAAATGGTGAGCCCCACAATACAACTTTGGACCATGGAACACCATCTCTCAGCCTATAAAGCAAGATCCAATGACTATTGAAAGTCTTTCCATTGTCATGTGGAAAAACAAACTTATTCTATATGTTACCAGGTAGAATCATAAGATTTAGAGCTAAAAGGGACCTTAGAGGTGATCTAGTCCAAGATCCTTATTTTACATATAAGGATCCAGCGAGGTCATCCAGTGAGGCAAAAGAGGATTGCTCAAGGTCACAGAAGTAGTAAGATAATAAGATTCAAACTCTGGTACTCTGACTTGAAGGACAGTATTCTTTCTTCTCATTTGTGCTGCTTCTTGGGGGAGTCATGATATGAACCACAGCATAACAAACTTCATAATGAAAATTTACTTTAAGTTTATAGTGAAAAGAACAAAAGAAAAAAAATACCAAAAAAGCCCCCATGAACATTATTCAATTACATCATATCCATAAAGAAGATAAGCCAAAGTTTAGGGTCATTAAGAGGGCACTGACATTTCCCAAAGTCTGATCTCCCTTGCCTTGTTTACTTTTGAATCTAACTCAGTGCTCACTTACAATGTCTATCCAAGACAAACATGTAGATATATAGATGATAAAGGGTAACTACTGATATACAGACAGACGGATAGATAAGCTTTATTGGTTGTTCATTTAAGTATGTTACAAATCCATTTGAGAGTATGAGAGTATGGTATATATTCATATATGTCAACATATCAAGTCAACAAACATTTATAAACCCCTACTATGTGCCAGTAACTAAGCTGATGATACAAAAAAAGGCAGAACAAAACAAAATAAAATCTAGTCCCTGTTCTCAAGGGGCTCACAGTCTAACAGGAGAACATAAAAACATTTACATATAAACAAGATATAGACAGGATAAAGTGGAGTTAATTAACAGAAGGAAGGCTCTAGCATTAAGAGAAATCAGGAAAGGATGAGATTTAAAGTTAGAAACTGAGGAAGCCAAGGAAGTCAAGAGACAAAGAGGAGGAGGAGAGAGAAAATTCTAGACATTGAGTACAACTAGTGAAAATGCATGGAATCAGGAGATGGAATGTCTTAGGAGTGAGAGAACAAGAAGGTTGATGTCACTGGATCACAGAGTACGTGAAGAGAGGTAAGGTATAAGGAAATCTGAAAGGTAGGTTATGAAAAGCCAAACAATGGATTTTGTCATTGATCCTGGAGGTACTGGGGAGGCAATGGATTTTAATAAGTAGGATAATGGCATGGATAGATCCACACTTGGGGAAGATGGATGGATTTGACAGCTAAGTGGAGCTGAATAGAGTGGGAAGAGACTTGAGGCAGGGAGAGGAACTAAAAGGCCCCTGCAATAGAGTAGGTGTGAAGTGATGAGGGCCTGCACCTGGGGGGCTGCAGTCTCAGAGGAGAGGAAGGCACATAGTGGAAAGCTGTTTTACAGGGGTGAGAAGCTGAAGATGACATCGAGGATGGAAGCCTTGGTGGCCAGTAGGATAGTGGTTTCCTTGGCAGCAATAAGAAAGCTAGGAAGAATGGAGGGCTTGGGAGCAAAGCTAATGAATCCTATTTTGGTCAAGTTGAGTTTAAGATGTCAAGGATCTATGTTGCCATCAATGCAAGTCTAAAACTTAGTATGTAAGTATTAGAGAGTGGCATGAGGTTCTAAAAGGCTTTGCCCATGGTCACATAGACAGTAAGTATCAGAGGCATGATATGTGCTCAAGTCTTCTTTCCACCCTAGTATGCCACAGTGGCTCTCAAATATGTATGTATATGTGTGTGTGTGTGTGTGTATGTATGTATGTATATGTATATATATATATGTGTGTGTGTATATATATATATAGAGAGAGTTATATATGGGTATATGTATATATAGAGTTATATATGGGTATATGTATATATATAGGTATATATGTGACTACACATATAGGTATGTCTATACACATACATATGCACGTGCATAAACTTTATTTACATTTCCACACACGTGCAATCTGAATCTTCACGAAAAATGGCCAAATCATCAGTTAATATCACAATACCAAAATCAACAAGATTTCTGAGTAACTTTAAAATAAGGAAAAGTTTAAGTGACAGTTTCATGTTATAAAATTACATAAAATATGTAAACAGACTAATTAAAAGATAGGAAAATGCTGTGTCAATTATTTAGGTTTCAGTTTCTTAAATAAGTTGGAAATAGTAGAGAAAAGAGAGATTGAATTTACAAATTACTTTCAGAATTCAGTTCACCTTAACCTACACAATTTTCACTCTTTGTAGTTTAGAAAATCATCAAAGCATTTCCTGATTCAACCAACCTAAATGCTTACCGTTACCTTGTAGAAAAAAATCTCTCTCTCTCTCTGTCTCTCTTTCATCCTTTCTCATTCCCGCCCCCACACACCCGCACGTATTCACACACATTTTTCTTTAGTGGATATAATGAAAAATCTCACTGCCAGCTAGCAAAAAACGTCCTATCATATGACTATGATACTATCAAAATACTATGTTTCTCAGCTGTCACAATGTAGGATTGACATATGACATTTATAAAATGTCAGAAACCCCCCAAACTTTTATAGCCTTTTCCCCAGCAGGATTTCAAGATGTAAAATGAACTAAAGTCAACTGTATGCTCATTAGCCAAGTCACTTCTGATAGAACTACATGACAATATTGCCAATTGACAATGAACCATTGTGATATCAAAGTGTAGGTGTAAAAAATAATAAGCCAAACTACTTGTGTAACAAAATCTCACAATCTCAGAACAGGTAATAAACATGCAACCAGATAGGTGGTTCTCCCCCCATATACACACACTGGAAATAAGAGAGGGTCATATATATAATGTAAGAAAAGATTTTGACCTGCCAGGGTAATCAAAACTTGTTTTATGGATATCAGCAGCTAGGATCAGTAACTCAAGTTGTATGTGTGAAAAGCCACAAATGTAAGTGTGTAATGAAAGCTAGCAACAGCAGCAGTGTCTTACAGCATGGTTTCCTAGTGCCTGGATCTGTGAAACAGATAAGGCAAAATCATTTTTTAATTTAATAAGTGATAAAGAGATTGTCACAATACAAATTATGATGGTGCATGTGAATGAACTATTTTGCAAACTCTTCCCTACTAGAAAAATACTTATATGCCCCCCAGAGGACAGAAGGGGATTAACACCAAAAAAAAAAATCTTAAAGGGGAACTGAGTTTTCAAAAAGAACAAAGAAAAAAATAGATAAAAGTTCAACTAATATACATATATACATCTTCCTGTGTCACTTAAAAAGTTAAAAAGATCAATCTGGAGATGTTTTCTGTAACAGCTAATTGCATCACTAATTACAAAACAAAGAATGTACTTATATTTGTTATATAACTTTAAAGATTTTATAAGACATTGTGCCGAGGTCACTGCAGAATTTTGAATTCAGAACACGCTAGATAAATAAAGAAGCGGTGGTTTTATTATTCTTTTTTATTTGAAGTGTTCTTGTCACTTTTTAATTGATAAAATAATTCAAGGAAATGAACCCTTCTAAGAAATTATAATTCTCTATTTAAAAACTGGTAAACCACATCCAAGTTGTTTGATATTTGAATTGGGAAAAGTGAAGGGGAAATGTCCTTTTGGTGAGTTTCAAAAGTGGGAATAGGGACAAGGAAATATCCTTTTGGTGAGTTTCAAAATAGTCATTTGCACACTTCAGGTTCAGAGGATTATAAGAATCATTACTAGGTATTCTACATTGGTATAACAGTGCTTACTGAAGCATTGGTAAAATCTATGAATAAAGACAACTCTGATAGATGACTACCCTCTTGACACCATTACTAATTTTATTATAGAGACCTAAGATGGTGTTATTATTGCTGTCTTTCTTTTTAGATGATGATGATAATGACAATAATTTTGACCTTGACATGTGGATGTGGCTAAAAAGACTAGTGTTGGCCTAACAGTCCCTTCTTTACCAGGCATGTGTTAACTCTGTCCTTTGATTAACAGCTGCAAAGATTATACGCATGAGAGAACAGATTACAAAACTCATATTAGAAGAAGTTGCAAAAGCATTTGTCCAAACTTCTGCAAGTGTCATTTCTGGAAAATAAATTTTTTGAAGAGGTGTCAATAAAGCATTACTTTATTTTTGCAAAACCATAATAATTAATGCTGCTGCTGCTCCTGCTGCTGAACTCTAAGCCAGAATAGTAAAGGACAGTATAAAACTTGAAGCATTTAGAATTATCCTAGTTTCAGTCCTTATAAACACACTCTTGGACTACTGCAGTCTTTCCTTCTATCCTTCTTATTACTAAATATTTAATATTCACTACGTTACTCTCTTGCTCAAAATACATCATTATTTCCCTTTGATTACAGCATCAAGTCTGGATGTTAACAATAAAGGCTCTTAATAATCTGACCCCTCCCTTTTTAGTCTTACCAACAGATCATCAATCAATAGGCATGTATTAAGTTCCTATTACATGTCAGTCCCAGAGCAGGCTTTGGGGATAAAAAGACAATAGTGGAACTGTCTCTACCTTGGAAGAGCTCACATTTGATGATGTAGCCGCTCCTTCATATAAACTTGACACTTCTGCTGGAATGAGTTTACTTTACATTAAAATCCTAGGGTTACAAGGGACTTAGAGATCATCTAATCCAGTGTTTCTCAAACTTTTTCTTTTCAGGAACACCTCACACTCAAAAATTATTGAGGACCCCTGCTAAGAGTATTTGTTTATGTAGGTTATATATATATATATTTATACCAACCAATTGATAAACATTTATTAAGTGCCTACTATGTACCAGATACTGTTCTAGGGAGTACGAATACAAAGAGGCAAAAAGTCCCTGTCCTTAAGGAGCTCAAAATCAAATAGGGAAGACATCAAATATATACATATACATAAACACACACACACACATATATATTCAGATATATATATATATATATATATGTACACATATATACATATATGTGTACATATATATATATACATATATATAGTGTGTGTGTAGGATAAATAGGAAATAATTCACAGAAATGAAAACATCTTAGTATTATTATGAAGATAACTTTGCCCTTGAGGTTTTGACCTGAAAGCATCCCCAGGGATCTCTGTACCACATTTGAGAATCATTAATCTAATCCAATCTCTTTATTATTTGATAGATAGGGAAACTGAGGCCCAGAGATTTTCATCAAGTAGATGAGGCTAAATTAGAATCCAGGTCTTTTGACTATATCAGGGACCTCTGAGGTCCCTTACACCCCTAAATCTAAAATCCTTTGATTCCTTGCCATTCCCCAAATGCAGCGTGTACACTCCAACGTCAATCTTTCCAAAGTATCCTCTTACTGGTTTTCTTTTTATATTTTTACTCAGCCTTCAAGGCCCAGCTCAGGGTCTAACTTTTTTATGGATTTTCCTTGAACATTCTTGTTCACATAGACTAAATGTATCCCTTCTGAATTCTTAAAAATTGATTGTTTGTGCCACTCATCTGGTACTTATGTTCTGGCACAGTGGAAAGAGAGAGCTGTTCTTAGGCTCTGGAAGACCTGTGTTCAAGTCCCTTCAGAAACATACTGGCTATGTGACTGAGGGCCACTCACTTAACCTCTTAGTACTCTGGGTACCTCCCTAAGACTGCATAGGCAGAAGACACATTCATTCAGAAGTTCCCTATATCTTTGTGTATGTGCCCTATTACGCTTAAATTGTAGTAGACACATTGAATATAGCAAACATGTACTCTTTGCATCCCCTAAAGTGCTTAAGACAGTATTTTGTACAGAGTAGATGTAAAATATTTGTTGCTATGTACACATATACATACATGGTACGTAGTACAGGTACTACACATAATATATACATTGCACCTATACATACATAGATATATATACATACATAGATATATATACATACATAAATATATTTATCCACATCAAATTCCCTGCTAGGATTCCAAGTAAAATGGTAGTGATAAGATGGAAAAATGAATCTAAAGTAGGAAGGGGGCTAAATCTTTCTTCACAACTGATAAGGAAGAGTTGAACTTTATTTAGGTTAGCATGAGAGAAGATTTGACAAGAGTATTTTTTCCTATAATTTTATAATACTAACAATTTTAATTTTAAGTTTGAAGAAAGGCATTGTAGCGTACAAGAGAGGTCAGGTCCTACCTCTAACATATACTAGCAGGGTGAACACAGACATGTGACTTAACCTCTCAGTGCCTTTTCTCCTAGCATAAGCCATAAATGTGTTTCTGATTTGTATCAGTAAACAGAGGGAGTTTTCATACTGATAGAATCATAGGGAAAATGATAGGGCCTGGACCTGTAATTTCATTGGTATATGGAACTTCTTTTATCAGTGTTGATCAGCACTGTCACTACACTTCAGGGTTTTAGAGAGTTGCCTAGAGCAGAGATGTCAAACACATAGCCCATGGACCATATGTGGTTCATAGTACTCCCCAAATACTGCTGGAACCCGATTAAAATGTAATTGGGAAATATTTAATAAAGTGAATAAAAACACAACAAAGCACAGATCATGTTATAATGTGGTTTTCTAAGTCAATATTGCCCATAGGGAACCTTATGTGTGGTTTAGTGGTCATTTCTATTTAAATTTGATACCACTAGTTGAGAGTGCTTAGAAATTAAGTGACCTGCCCAGGGCCATACAGCCATTATGTGTCAGAGGAAGGACTGAAACTCGGTTCTTTCTGGGTTCAGGGCTAGTTCTCTATTGGCTAAACCACACTCTCCAGTGGAAGAAATCCGAGATCCAGACCTCCAAAAAAGCACAACTTTAGTATTTATTAACATAATAAATATTTTCTTTGTAAAAAGTCATATTCTGGCGCCTCAGTGAAGCATGAAGATGAGCCTGTACTCTATAGTAGTGCCAAAGGAGTAGAACCTTTGGCAGGCCTTACCAAACAGGAAATGCTTTTGAGTTTGGGCCCAGCAATGGACTATATGGTTGGCGTCCAACAGCTGGCCTAGTTGAGCTTAAAGATAGTCATCACCAGACTTTCACCAATGTGATGAATTATTTTCAGTTATAACCATTCACGAAAACTAAGTTACATAGGGGCTCTGTGATCTGCGCCAATGCTACTAGATATTTGAAGTATGAAGTAAGTTTAACCCTCTTAAATGCATTAAATCATTTAATATTAACAATTTAATGAAAACTACATGGTACATGAAATAGAAATATTATTTTAAGCTACCAAATATAATTCAGGGAGAAGTAGTCATAGGCTGATAACAAAAAATGAGGTGAGAAAAGATAATTTTTATGCCAAGAATTATGAGTAAGTAGATGGATGTTGAAAAATATAGATCTAACTGAAATCATTTAATGGACAAAACCAAATTCTTATAAATGTAGGGCTGGAACCAATCTTAGAGGTCGCTAAATCTAATATTTTACAAATAAGAAAATTAAAGCACAGAAATGTTAAGTAAATTGACCAAGGTTACACATAGGTAATAAGTAGCAGTAGTATAATTTGAACATTTCTCTAAGTCCAAATCCAATATTCTCTCCATTGTACCATGCTTCTTCCTTCAATTAAATTCAATATTTATTATATACTTATATAATATGACATGTATAGCAAAAATGTATATAGCATGAACATATAGTATGTACACATATGCATATATTACCTACATATATCTGTATATTATATATATATATATATATATATGTATATATTATACCAGGCATTGGGGATCCAAAGATAAATATGATACCGAATTTGACTTCAAGAAGTTTACTACCTAACTGAGAGGTAAGGTACAACACAATTGTGATAAGGGAAAATATGATAAAGTTTAAATTACTCGGAGAAGTCTGAGGAGAGAAAAAAGGGTTTCATGGTGATTTTGGCAGCTAAACTGTCACTTGAAGGCAGAGAGGGACTTTAACAGACAGAGGTGGATGGATTTGATTCTAGATGTGGGGGGGGCATATAAAAAGGCAGAGATGAAAGTAGTTAGGGTGGGAAACAGGGATAGAGACTAGTGCAGTTGGCCTGAAACAATGAAACATGATAAGGGGAGTAAGCTGTATGATAAAAATCTGGAGAGTTAGGCCAGATTGTAGAGGGCTCTTGACTGTCAGAATTAGAAGTTTATTTTGCTAGGCAGTGGGGACACATTAAACATTTTTGAGTAAAGGGGTGACAGAATCAGAGCAGAAGGTTATCTGGGCACCTCTGTGAAGCTAAGTGAGAAAGAGTACATGGCAACAGAAGCTCTTGGTTGAAACATGTAACAAAGTTATGCTTTGATAGAGGTCTAGCTTATTTCCTTATGCATTCACCAAATATCCATTGAACCCTAAATATCCAGCACTAGAAACAAAAATATAAAACATTTATTTTACAGTTTCACTGAAGAGTTAAAATAGATCCTGATTTGGCCTTGGCTATGCCATACTAGAATAGTATGATAGTATGACACTTTATGAGTTTCAGTATTCTCCTCTGTCTAATGAACTTATCCTTGAACCGTGCACCTCCATGGGCTATGGGGAGGCTTATGTGAGGAGAATAGATGTAAAGGCATGACTGTAATAAACAAAAGGGATTCCTATTTTATCATGGGAATTTGTGCTTGGGAGAAGCAAATGCATTCTTTTTTTCAGTCAGTTAATAAGCATTTATTAAGTAACTACTATATGCCAGACACTGCTAAATCCAGAGGATACAAGGAAAGGCAAAAGGCCATCCCTGTTCTCAAGGAGCTCACAATCTAATGGGAAAGACAATATGCAGACAATTACATATAAACAAGATACCTCTAGAGTACACTGGAGATAATCAATAGAGGGAAGGTACTAACATTAATGGAAATCACACTGTAGGTCTAGGCACTAATCCAAGCAGTAGAATGAGGACATGAAGCTGTGAGGAGTAGGTAATATGTTGATACAGAGTCAATATCCAAAAATATCTTGACAGGATAAATTAAGTCAATGTGTAATACTTGGATGAATATAATAATATGAAATGTATTAGTGATAAAAATAAAGATCTATACTTGGGGTAAAAAAAAAATTCACAAGAAGGAGACATGCCAAGACTGAAAAGCAATAACCACCACTAGATAGCAATTCATCCACCACTAGACCTAGAGCAAGGGTGGGGGAACCTGTGGCCTCAGGGTCACATGTGGCCCTCTAGGTCCTCAAGTCCTTCCCTTTGACTGAATCTAAACTTCACAGAACAAATCCCCTTAATAAAAGTATTTCTTCCATAAAACTTGGACTCAGTCAAAAGGCTACACCCAAGGACCTAGAAGGCCACATGTGGCCCTGAGGCCACAGGTTCCCCAACCCTGATCTAGAGTTTTTAGTGGATATAAGTGTAATATGAGTCAACAGTCTGATTTGGTAGTCAAAGAAACTAGTACAGTCCTAAGCTGCATTAAAAAAAGGAAGGATTTCCTGGAGAGGGAAGGTGAGAGTTCCACTGTACTAAGTTTTAATCCTATCAGATCGAGAGTTTTATGTATCATTTTAAGACTCCATTTTTTAAGGAGGACATTGAGAATCTAAGAAAGGGTGACCAGGATAGTGAGAGACTTCTAGAACACACCAAAAAAAAGATCTGTTGAAGGAAGTGGGAATGTTTTAACTTAGAGAAGACCTAGTGAATAAGAAGACAGCTGCATTCAAGTATTTTAAAGTTTGACACATGGAAGAGGGAATAGACTTACTCTGCCTGGTCCTAAGAATATAGGGCTAAAAGGACTGACTTCGCAGAGAAGCAGATTTGGGCTCAATGTAAGAGAAACTTTCCTAACAATGACAGGTAATCAGAAGTGGGACGGGATATCTTGGGAGGCATGGAGTTTCTCCCATTTAACCACTTGTTGTGGTTTTCTCCTCTGAACTCCCATTCAGCTCTAGGTCTGTCATTCTAGGAAGAGACCAAAGCAGTGTAATGCTAATATATATATATATATATATATATATATATATATATGTATACATACACACACATATACACATATGTGTGTGTGTGTGTGTGTGTATTCAATAAATGAGGCAGCATTTTAGAGAAGGGAGAGCCCAATATAGGCTGTCATATGGGGGAAGGGTGTGTGCAACAGCTAATTTTTGTGCTGGGCCATGAAGGAGAGGAGAACAGGAGGAGAGGAGAATAGGAGGAGAGGGGAGGGGAGGAGAGGACAGGAGGGGAGAGGACAGGGGAGGAAAGGAGAAAGAGCATTCCCAGGCACAGAGAGCAATAGCAGTGAAGGTTCAGAGAAGGGAATGAGCTTGATGTGTGTGGACAATGAGGAGATCCTGCTCTGATACTTTTGCTTTTGTCTGCCAGAGAGAAGAAGAAAAAGATTGCCAATGGAAGATGTCATGCCTCATCAAGTCTCTTCCTTAAGCCCAAGGATGCTCATTTCTGGGAATAAATTGATGATGGAGAGGCTCCTTAGGACAGAACTGGTATATTGGCTGGGGCTAAATTGTGCTCTTGGTGGAAGAACAAGGCTATTATCTACAGCTCACCTGCTCTCCACTCTACCATGTAAATATATCAAGGATTCTGTTATTTTACAGAAAGCTATTTTCTGAACTCTATGTCAGGTAATTGACATGTATGCATATATACTTACCTATTTATGTGCACATAGACATATGCAAATGTTTGTATGTGAAGAGACTGGGTCTTTCCATGTGACCCAGAGACTAGAAGTGCAGAAGTCACTCATGGGTCCAATTCCAATACTGATCGATGAGCACAGAAGTTTTAACCTGCTCCGTTTTTCCACCTGCGCCTTTTCAACCCTCCTTCAGCAACTTAGTGGCCCTCCACTCTGCGGGGCTTGCTATATTGGAGCAATCCTTACAGTAGACACCCATTTGGCTTTAGCCCTACTGTATTCAGTACTCCTGAACTCATGCAATGCTTTGGCCTCTCTGTCAGCAAGGATTGCAGGCTCCAGGTCCAGTAATATCATTTTAAAACATAAGATGAAACAGAGGATCTAGTTAGACTTCTTTTACTCAAAGAATAATCAGGGCAACTAAGACCATCATGGGGAAGAACATAAGTTAAACATGCAACAGGACATATAAGGGGCATTTCTGCTCAGTCTTCAGAAGTGAAAAACGTGTGTTTTGTTCTGTAATTCTTGATACTGCGCTTGGCTGTTAGAAATGAGTAGAGCCTACAGTTTCAAATTATGTTTTTATAGATACCAGATTATATTCCTTCATATTCTCATAGTTTTCCTCTCACTGAAACAGAATTAGACACCTCTTCTGTTCCAAACCATACCCCCTGCCATTGCCAACCTATCTCTGATTCTCTTTTTTTTGGAATGGATTCAAGATGTAGGGTTTTTCAGTGAATTGTTTCATATGTTAAAGTTTATGAATAATTTCAGATCTTTAAAAAACAAAGAATCTCTGATAACTTTCATTATTTTCTTATAAAAGTATATTTGCTTGTCATGAAGTCCTTTTTAAACCTTTAAAGCCTAAGTTTTTTAAAGAGCTAAGTACACTTAGTCATATTAAATTTTCATGGAGTTTTCATTATATTTAATTTAAAAGGATTTAATAGCACGAACATAATATGAATGGAAAATTGTAGCACATCAGACCAAGTATTTAACATAATACCATAGTAAACTAGGTAAAAATAAAATACCACCAGGGGTTACAATTGTTCCACAGCAATGTGTGTATACTAAAGTTAAGAATTCAAAGGATTCCTTTACTAGGCAAAGAAAGATACAGCAATGCAGAATAAAGCCAATTATAAAATACTGTTGGAACCAGTCAGAATAAATTTCTAAACCCAGTACACATAACATATAATCAAAGCTTTTTGACTCTATTGGTATCGAAAAGCTTTTTTTCCTTACCTCCCTATATTTCTTAACTGAAAAACCAGACTATCATAGGATTTTTACAAAGCTTCTGTAATGAGTCTTCAAATGTCTAAACATGGTATACGTATCAATTTCTATAAATTTCTAGCAAAATACAGGAAGTTGTATAGTATATATTAAAAGTGTACAGTGGTTGTATTTTGTTTTGCACAAAAACATAAGAAATATGTAAGTAGCAAGGGTGACCTCCAGTGTGCAATAGGTTTATGTCATTGCATCTTTCCTATAAAATAACCTGTGCATTGGCCTACTTATACTATTTCTAACATCAAGGCAAAATAAACTTTCTATAATAAATGGTCTTTGAAGTGGATGTCAACTTTTCTAATTTGAAAGCAAGGATGTCTCTCGTAGACTGAAAATCTGAAGGACGCGAAAGACAAGGTAATCTATAACCAAAGTATTTTGATAACTGTTTCTTAGAAATCTTCCATTCCTTAAAGCTCTGGGGAATTGTTTAAACTGAAATTTTGAAAGGATTATTGAAAATATTTTAAATTATATTTCTTTTAAAAAAAACCATGATGAACATTATAGATGTCTTAGCCCTATGTAAAGCATGCGGGTACCTGACAGAATTTAATATCTTCTCCCATGCTACACTCTACTCCTATATGCAGTGGCACCGTCACACCATAAACTTCCACCCACAGATCTGAAGGTAAATTGTTCTTCAGCAAGTCTGTAAGGTCAATAGCTTCTCATTAGAGATGGAGTTTTTTTTTTTTAATGTACGAAAAGAACAGCTTGCCAGATTGGACAATGTAATTTCTGGTTGTCTCCAAAGATAAATCCATGAGGCTTTGTTTCACAAGCTAACCTAATATCACTCAGTTCAATCTCTTCAATGATAGATAGCAAAAATTCACCTCAAATACCAAGAAATTTTCCCTGCAAGTTTCATTTTAATTTCTGGAATTAGTAAACAACTTAAACTTTTCAAAATGAGGTTTCTTTTCAAGGGATTTGGGTAGTAAAATATCCAGTTCTTTCTCAGCTAACTAGACCACACAAAAGATCTAATTATATGGGTGCCCACTTGAGCTACTGTCTGTCAGCGTCAGTGTCATTCAGGGTCTGTCACTGTTTCCATTAGACATGTCGACTTTCAAAGGTTTATAACGTGGACGTTAAAAATTTGCTCCAGGCTGACTCTTGGCATAAAAGGTAAAAGGCTGAGAATGAACTGCTTTTTATGAATATTCATAACAATCAATGTGGACTTTTAAAACTCCCAGACAGTGAAAAAGAGATATGTAATATATATGTATATATACACACATATACATGCATGCACGTATACATATAATCTGGTTTGGTTCTTTAATTTAAATAAAGTCCTGTGCAACCTAGCCCCAATCTAGCCTTCCAAACTTAATGGACATTATTTTCATATATCTATATCTATACATATATACATAATATATGCATGTGTAAATATGTATGCAATCTGGCATATGTATACACATGTTATTTATATGTATATATAGCATATATGAGAATACATATGTACATGTGTATAGATGCATACATATATAGATACATTTATGTGTCTATGTGTGTACACAGAGTCTGGTTTATTTTTATTTAAATTTATAAAAGTACACATATGTATGAATATGTATTATATAAAATGTTTTTAAAATTCTAAAGGCTATTAATATAAATACTTATGAAATGCTTCAAAATGACATTTTTGATGCAATTACAATTTTAATGACTTGTAAACTAAGAAATACCTAATTGTAGGGTGAATAAAAAAAAACAACTTAAGCTATTCCTTTGGACTTGTTATGATCTATGGTGTCAAGAGTCTCTGCACCACCTACTAAGAAGCGCCTAAGCAGGCCTTGACATGATGGACCCTAATGGCTCCTTTGGAGCCATTATAGTCTATTGTGTCAATATTTTGCTGCTAAGGAGGATCCACAGAAGACTGCTGAACTAGGCCTTTGCATATCAGACAGCAATGATGACTCAATCTGTTATGTCAATAACATGGTGCAAAAAAAATCACCCTACATGACTTGTACACAATCACTGTTACAGGCATGTTTTGTTAATGATGCACTTGGAATATTCTCTAAGCACTCAGAGAATATAACACTTTAAAATATTATTAATTTCATTTATTCTTTTTTCCCCCTAAAACCTGATTTCTGAATGCTATTTTATTCAGCATAAAGGAATACCCTAATTGCAGTGAGTTGTACTAACATGTGGCAAAATTTCGTCCTCAAACTTCGTTTGAAAACTTAAAGTCAGATACTGTTCACAGAGGTGTTTTTAAATCTATTATAGCTAAGATGCTGAGTAAATAATTTAACTTCCACCCTGCTTTCCAAAAATAAGGAATCAAAATGTAACTCAACTATGAATGTATCTCACACAAGGGGTTTTCAGTATTGAACTTCTATGAAGTACCCATCACATTCTTCATCGTTTGGATATTGGAGAGAGAAGCAAAGAATTAAGCAACAAACTTTGGTCTCTCTTTGGTTTGGTGAAGTCACAGTTAAGTGGAGCCCCTACAGCCTCTTAGAGTAACTCATATGCCTCAAAGATTTATTGAGATCGCCTTTTGTTGCAGACATCAATCCAGAGTGTTGATAGCATCACTGAAACTCATTATCTGCTACTTTTTCAAAACCAAGATTACATTTTTAAATAATATCTCATCAAACATATAGGAGGCTATTTAAATCATAGTTTCTCTTGAAATTACTTCCATTTGAAACAAAGTCAAAAACTTGGAGTATAGAGAAAAGAAAATTAAATATAAAGGCATTAAAACAAGTCCAGTTTTTAAGTTTATTACTCATGCTAGTTTTTTTAAAGCATTGGTAAAATTACAAAGGTGTCTGCATATTAAATTTAAGATTACAAATTAAATTCAACAAAATTTACTGAACCTCCTATGGGCAAAGCACTAAGTGAAAAATGGTGACAAAATGTCACAAATTTTCAGCTGGAATATTCAAATCAAGGCCTTTATGTGTAAATGTGTGTAAATGGCCCACAGATTTATTTGTGATGGGCATAATGTTCTTTTTGTATATTGATTTTCAAGTAATAGTTTCTCAGAGGTGTCAGGCATGCCTATACTTTGGGTAAAAGAGTCTTTGAGAAAAAAAAACCAATCTGGCTCTGCTTTCATAATGCAGTGTTTTGGCAAAGTCGGCAAGTTCCTTAAATGAAGATCTTTTTTTCCCCCCTCTGGGTATCAGGAGACCATTTTAATTCACTCACCAGATAAATTCTCAAAGGGACTGGTGTATATGGTAACATAGGAGCCAATATCCCAGCTATCAGTTTTCATACAGCTTGGCTGGACCTTTACATTACTGCTGCCCCACATTTATTGTTCTTTCATTGCATCTGTCAGCATTTCCTGACAGCGCATTATGGAGCACATGGCTACAAAGTCGGTATCAATCAGTCCACGATCATGCAGATATAAGTAGCAGACTATTGATAATGGGCCTTAAATCAGATCATCATGGTTTAAGCATAAGATTCTTAAAAGGTAGCAACCCCACAGGAACTCCCCCTTGCTTGCACCTGTTACAAACCCTACAAGTCAGTTACTACTGCCTAACACCTACAACTTCTCCGATGACAAAAAGAAAGATCTATTAAAAATACACACCCCCACCACCCCCACCACACGTTGCACCATATAATGTGTCATGAAAGCAATGGCAGCAGTAATACAACTTTGTACTGTACCTTTTTTTAAACAACGTGCAGTAGAAATAGTATACAATACCTGCCGTTACATTAATGTTTTTTTTCCCTCTACTGATAATGGCAGTTTTGTTGTGCTTTGAACATGTCTTACTTCAAAAAGCACTTCAATTTGATATTAACAAGAAAAGTGAAAGAGTGTGTAGAGTTTTAGAGGCATTCTTCGCCAAACTTAAAGCATCGTGTTAAAAACAAAGGGATCTAATTTGTCCTACACATAAATAATCAAACAAAACAGGGGCTGCATGCAAATTTAGTAACATAAAATTTAAGGTGATAAACAGAATGGAGCCTGGCTCCTTGTTTAGTATTCCTTAGTTATCACCATAATTGCTGCATGTCTGTCATCACCAGGAAAAGAAGAAAGTGTCTTTCTCAGCTGCTCCCCTGCTTGTTTTGTTCGCCGTATTCTTGTAAAGTGGGAGAAAATAAGTGTCATTTAATGAATAGTGCTATTCTTTGTCTGACAGCTTCATATCTGTTAGGTGTAGGAGGCCTAGTACTTTCCTTTTCTGATAATGTTTTTGACAGTGTGCTAAATTCCTCCCCCAAAAGGCCGGCGTGTATATTCTGCTAAAAGGGGCTTCATCTATCCTGAATGGGTGCCCTCTTTTAACCCCCTTCAGCTTCTGTTCTTACATTAATTGAGCTGATCAGATTGAGCATATGAATTTGTCTTTGATGTATTCGTATGTTTAGTTGACGCTGCTCTCTCTCTCTCATTGGCAGCGGACAGAGCTCTCAGACAAATAGGACTGTTGCCATGGCAACAGGCAATAGCTAGGGATCTCTTGAAAAATATTTTTATTTCAAAATTCAAACTGGAAAATTCTCACTGGATATGGTTCTCAGTTCTAAACGTGTCATATCTAATGATGAATGCAATTAGGAATCCCACCAGTGTTTTAAATAATAAATTAGGCTAATTTTCCAGGCCTGGCATGATGACATACAAATACTAAAAAGGCGTCTTCTTTTTTTAAAATCCATGACAAAGGACTTATTAATGACTTTTGTTCTTAGGATTTCAAATTAAGAGACCAGTAGGCTAATGATATAGCTTTCTGTCTGCAGAAAACTAGAGGCCTAGAGGTAAACTTATTTTTAAAAACATACACACATACCTCAAGCTGCTCTGATATTTGGTTATTCCATTTTTAAAAGCAGGTGTAGAAATCCTTTTACAAATGTTGAAAGCTATAGCAGTTGGTAAATCTCAGTGGATAAAAAATGCCCATAGCCATTTTTAATTACTGAGCATGAAAAAAGGCATAGATGTCGAACATAAGTTTTATGGGCCTTATAATCTTAGAATGCTGGGTTTGCCATTCTTCCCATCTTATTCAAAATATAAAGAAACAATGAAAAGAAAAAGGCTTCATTAAGGAATTTGGAGCTGTATTTCCCACAGCTTATATATGTTCATACATAATTATACAATTCCACTTGATATCAGTCTCATTAGAAGGAGATTCCTAAGTTTGGCTTTGAGAGCACTGCAAATCAGTATATAGTAGGATGATTTCCAGGTTCTGTTATAACATGTCATTATATTATAATGAAAGTCACCAAAACATATTAAGTATTGCCATATCTTATGTATTTTCACTGTGGAATATTTCAATCCTCAAAGAATCAGTTCCTCCTATCTTTACACTTAATGTTTATGCTGAGTATTTCACTACATGGTTTTAACCATCAAAGGCAAAGATACCAGTGTCTTTGATAAGGAAAAACAGATGAACATATAGTATTTAATGAGTCTATGCATCTGTCCTTCCTAAGAGAGAGAAATAGGTCATTTCAAGTCTTCGGGTCATCAGCAGGCAGAGCGACTAACAAGTGGAAGAAATGAAGCCTGATCCAGTACTAAGGGGGCTTCTAATAGATGAGTCTGGCCAACCCACATATGGAATTTGTATGTAAAAAGAGCCTCATCAAAGGGAAAAAGAGAAGGGAAAAAGGAAATATACATAAAAGAGCATTTAATTCAGATTTCTATATTTTTTACTGCTTTTTTTCTTAAGTATTATGGTGACAAGTATGTTTTAATCAAAAATATTTACAATGCAATTTAAAATATCAGCATTAATATTGTCTCCTCTGTAAAAGCCACACTACATAACATACAACTATCACAAATTTTCCTACCAGATGATACTTCCGAAACACAGAGTCTAGCATATAGTAAGTGCCTACTAAATACTCACTGATTGCTGTCTGACGTTGGCTTCAGTAACTAAAATGGGAATTTTTCTCAGACATTAACATAGAACTCACAAATCATATGGTATTGGAATAACAGAAGCCAAAAGAAGGAAACAAGCTGGATGTGAAATCAGAGGACTTGAATTCAAAACCCAGCTCTGTAAGTTATCCCCTATGAGACCAGGCAAGTCCCTTAACTGAGTCGAAGTTTCTTCAGCTGTAAATTGGACCGGATGTCCTCAAGTTCCTTCCAACTTTAAATTCATGATCCTATAAACTTCAGCATTCATTTGTTGAATGAAACTTTTTTTCCTTCATAATCATAATATTAAGAACCAGGGTTTTAGTCCACTTTATCACAGAATTAGCGAGGCAGTAATTACGAGCTTGAAGTCAGAAGACATGGGTTCAAGTACCAGGTCCATCACGTAATAGCTTTGTGACTTTGGGCAAAGAACTTAACTTGAGCCTCAGAGTTTTCTCATCTATAAAACCAGGATCATGCTAAACCTACATCAAAGGATGTTGTGACTGTCCAGTGAAATGACTGTTCTGTGAAGGTACTTTGTAAATTCTAGTGTCTAATTCAAATGTATGGCTTTCCTGTTATCTAGTTAATTTCTACATTAAAGACTTGCAAGACAGGAATTCTGAGCTTCTGAAGCTACCACTGATTTGTTGTGTTACCTTTTCAAAATCAATAGTCATCTGAAAAGTATATATATGTGTGTGTGTATATATATATATATACCATTATAAAGACTTCAGACTCCACTGGTAGCTGAATCAACTTCTGAGGAGGACCTTGGCACTCACATGCAATTATCTGTCATCAAGGGTCACACCAAGCTGATGATACTCAGAGGGGTGAAGCTCCAGTGAAACCTCAGTTATTCCAATGAAGCAGGGCAACAAGTAAGGAGAGGACACAGTACTTAATTCCCTGGGAGATTTAACTTAATTCCATTATTTCAGAGCAAAACAATTGTTTTGTAGCGCTGTGTCTTTTGTTTTCTGATAGTATATGCACATAAATGTTTGGTTACTTCAATGAAAGAAGGGGAAAAACAAGATGGCAGAGAGCCATTCTTATTCCTTTTTATCATAGGCTCTAAATTCCTTTCCTAGAGGATTCAGAAGAAAAGTGATAATAGAAGAGGAATCAGTTCCTTCAAGTACTGTACCTTCCCACTGTCCTTTTGAGGCTGAAAGGTCACATAGCAGTAATCCACACTAATTCTACTTTTCCTCCATCATTTTTTAAACCATTTTTTTTGGTCACAGCATAAGATAATAGATTTAGAGTTGATAAAGATTTCAAGAGGCCATCTAGTATAATGCCTAAAGTCATACAAATAGTGGATGACAGAACCAAAGTTCAGACTCAAGTCTTCTGATTCCAAATTGAAGTGTTCTTTCTCTAACATCACGTGAAGATTATTTTTTAAAATTACCATGTGCCTACTCCTGATTTCACTTTTTTGGGGGGAAGGGAGATAAGGCAATAAAGCTGGGGTTACAGAGAAACCTGCCACATGGATAAGTGTTCCATATTTTTAAAAGTATTGCAAAGATGGTACGATACAGTATTTGTAGAGTTCTTTGCAAAACTTAAATACAATACACGTTAGCTATTATACTAGCTCCCTGTGTAGGAAATAAAGTATTTATACATTTGCGGTTATGCATTTCTCTGTGGTATTGCATATCATAATATCATAGATGTAAAACTGGAAGGATTTTACAAATTATCTAATCCCTTCCCCTCATTTTGCAGATGTAGAAATCAAGGCCCACTGAGATTAAATGACTTGCCCAAGGTCACACAAGTAGTAAGTAGCAGAGCTGAGATTTGAACCAAGGTCTTCAATCAAGTAATTTTTTTTCTTTGTACCTAAGTTGTCTCTTTTTATATTTATATTTAACTGGACAGAAGACAAAAAAAAAGAAATAACAAATAGAATAGAGAGAAGATCTGTAGAGATATTTATAACAAACTCCTTTTACCATGAAGGATGAGTATTTTTATTTTAACTCTAAGATCACATGATGAGGAAATAGAAACAGCACTGATGATTTAAAAAAAGATGGGAAAAGCAGTAGGGCCAGGCCAACTAAACACATAGAAAGCATATGATGGATGCTACACAATTTTGAGAACACTGAGAGACTGACCTTTGAGGTATCTGAAAGAGGACAAGATCTCATGGGCCTGGGAAAAAGCTTGACTCCTATTATTACCCAAAAGGATGCCCAAGAGAATGACAACTGGCCCATACACTTATTTTCCCATATTTAGAAAAATTTTATGAGAATAATCTGTTCATAGGTCAAAAGCATCTTTAATAAAACACTGAAAAGGGAACAGATAGTTCTGGCACATAATATTCAATAGCAGGCCACATCTTTACAGTCACCCAACTAGATGAAAAGTGAAGAGAATATAAGATTCTACTGTACTTGTAGTTTTTTGATTATAAAAACATTTGATTCATTAAAGCAAAAAAAAAATCTTAAAGATTTTCCTCCTGTGAGGGGTCTTTAATGTGTAAGTCAAAAATTATGCAAGAGTCTTCATTTGCATATTATTATCAAACCACAATCATGGAGGATATGCATTTCAGATTCCAAATAGAAAAATGATTCCTCATTGGTGGTAAGATCCTACAGATCTCTTACTTAGTTCATGACATTGTGCTGATTACATTAAACTTGGGAATATTAGCAAGCTTCCTAAGTAAGATTCATAATTATTCAAGAGTTTGGACTACTTCTACAAACAGGACAAAACCAGAAATTGAAGAATGCCTAAGGGCCAACTTATGATATGCAGTAGGACAAGCAATCCATAGACTGTGTCTGTCTATATATATTAGACAGTATATCTATATCTATATTGGATAGCATGTGACATGTGTATGTATATGTATATTACACATGTATATGTGTGCATTATACACACACATGTATAAATGTATGTGTACATATTAAACGTGTGTGTAGATATGTGTAAATAAACACATACATACACTCAGTAGACACTGGGCCCAGAGTTGAAGAGAAAGGCTGGGTAGTTCTTTACGCCTGAGTTTTCCTCAAGACAAAAAGGAAAAGCCATCTTTTTAGCAAAAGTAATCTTCTGGTAAGGTTATTATGGGTGTGAATCATGTGACTAGGCAAGTCACTTAACCCTGTTTGCCTCAGTTTCCTCATGTGTAAAAATGAGCTGAAGAAGGAAATGGCAAACCATTCCTGTATCTTTGCCAAAAAAACCCAAAACGGGGTCAAGAAGAGTCAGAGATGGCTGAAACAATTGAACAATAGAAGGCAACAAAAAGAAGGATGGCAGGGATGATCACACTGCAACTTAGTATAAATGAAGAGTCACACAAGAGAAGTAGCAGAAGGGATGTCTTCTGAGAGCAGCACAAGACTAAATAAAAGAAAAACTAATCAGGAAGTGAGAATAAGGGGTAATCAATGGACATCCTATATGCTCTGTGGGCATGTAGGTAATGTCCAGGGAATAAGAAGAGATTCCCAAACTCAATGGGTGGACCCCTTGTGGTAGGTTTATAGAAGGACATCGACAAGAGTCATTGAGGACAGGCAGGCAGGAATGGGCTGTCATCTGCACAGATCCATCAAAGTATCAAAGAAGCAGAGCTTTTTTCTTCTTACGTTTGAAAAGGATTCTGGCTTGACTAGGAGAAAAGAAATTTGTATCAGAAAATTCCTTCTAGCCTGGGAGCAGGAGTGTCACAATCTCCGTCTTCCACAAAGTCATAATCTTACTACACTTTTGGTTCCCTAGTTGTAAACTAAAAGCATATTTCTCGTTATAAGACATTAGAATGAGGTGCTGCTGTGTTCTCCTCCCTCCCTCCCCCCAAAAAAGAAAAGCCTTCTCTTTCAGTGTTTGAAATATTTTGAAGCGTTGCGGCTTGTTTCTCTCATTACTAGACATCTCTTCTTAATCTATATCGTCTATTGACTTCAAAGCTCAAATTTAAGTCAGCTCCATGAGCATTCCAGAAACTAAGATGAATGCTAGGTATCTGTTACTGAAATGTAAATTTTATGCTACAACATTCAAGCAATACCACCTCAAGAAATCTTTTTCTCAATTTTAAATGGCCTTCAAAATGAAATAGCTCCATGTGGAATCTTACTGTAAATGCCTCACTATATCCTTCATAAAAAACTTAAATTCTCAATTTTGGATTATTTTCACTTCACACATCTTTAATATCGCTAAGAAAAAATGACCAAGATGATATAGATTATTAATATAATGCAATTTATACTTCAAATATGTTATTGGATTTTATTATACAATTATATGTTATATATTGCTAAGCCCAGATGTGGTATCACAGGTTTAAAAGGCTAAATTTAGTACCAAAAAAAGGAACAAAAGTTAAAAATTTCTGTATCATTTCCAGGACAAGTTGTCAAACTTTTAATAAAAACTTCAAAATACTATATGTTATGTTTTGATTTCCTATAATTACATGAATTAATATTTTTTGTTTTTGTTGTTTAGTCATTTTTCAGTCATGTCCGACTCTTCATCACCCTTTTTGAGGTTTTCTTGGTAAAGCTACTAGAGTGGTTTACCATTTCCTTCTCCAGCTTATTTTATAGATGAGGAAACTGAGGCAAATGGGGTTAAGTGACTTGTCCAGGGTCACACAACTAGTAAGTGTCTGAGACTGTATTTGAACTCAGGTCCTCCTAACTCCAGACCCGGCACTGTATCAACTGAGTTACCTAGCTGCCCAATTCATATACATGTGTGTATATGTACATACACACATATATTTATCCATAAACACACACATGTGTGCATATATGTATGGACGGGTATACATATATGTTAATACATTTAGGCTCATAAATTATTTTAGAAATAAAATATTAAAGATAAGACATAGAACAAATGTAATTTAGAAAAATTTATATATTTCTATGACAATTTGGCGAACTGGGATTAAATCAAAACTATTAAGGGCCCAAATGAAATATCTGTTTCACTGTATAATTCTATTCTGCAGAATTTTAGTTTATTTGATTTAGATATTTCATCATTTAATCCTGTGTGACTCCTGTCTAGGTCCATATAAATAACTCTCTAAGACGATAGCCTTGGGAGAAGGTGCTTGGCCTGAGGTGGTACAGGAATAAGGATGGGGACTGAAGCAGATATTTCATTGGCATATGAAACTCTTGGATAAGGAAAATTTCTCTACCAATGCAGGGCAGCACGTTCTCTGCAACTTAAGAGTCCTGGAGAGTCACTCATCACAACTCAGGCGAGGTCAAGTGCTTGATCAGTGACACATGGTATGTATTCACAGAGGGACTTAAACCCAGGTCCTTCTGGTTCCCAGGTCAGCTCTCTAGCCACTACATCATGCAGCCTCTCAAATAATGAGTGCTGCCCAGGCTATGCTGTGTGCCACAATATAGACAGCCCAAATGTGTACCTGATTAGCTGGACAGATGGACTAGATGGATTAGATGGGCTGCAGCAGGACAATGAGCTGGTCTCAGAATCTAGCAGGAGAAAGAGATAGGGCTGGCTTGGAGCATGGCTGGGAGTCATGTACTATCACAGTCTCCTAATAAATTTAGGGTAACCGCAAAGGCAGGAGTAAATATAGGTACCAGGTGAATGTGAATAGACTATATAACATATTACAAAGAAGAAGTTGATGGAGAAGCATGCAAGGATGACATCAGGGACACATAAGTGGGTGGGGAGGATGGGCCATATAGCAAGAGTGAGGGTGCTCATATAATGTCAAGTAATGTACAGAAGGGCCCACAGCACATTCAGTGGACTCATTTAGGTGGTTTTATTTGTCAAGAGTCATGCAGTATAGGCAGGTATGAAAGAGGTATAATATTCATTGCTAAAGGGTGAGATCATAGACTCATCGATAATATCACTGAAGTATTTTGTTACTATAAGTCACATATACTAAAATACATAGCATCAGTTATATCAGTGGTATAGATGGAAGGTATAACATTCTCTAGGTAACCATAAGCAAGTCCCTGAAGCTCCTCAAAGTCAGTTTCCACATTTGAAGGGAACATTAATTCTTGAACTGCCTACCTTGCAGGTTAGCACTCTGTAAACCTTAAAATACTATATAAATTTAAGTGATTACATGCAATAATTTTTTTTAAAAATGCAGCAGCTACAGTCTTATAATCAACTATTGAACAATATCTCAAAAGTTCATTTGTAAATTGATTATTTGGAACTCAAAATATTATTTTCCCATAGAAACAGCATTTTGTCAATGAAACATGAAGAAGAAACTAGAAGTAATAAAAGATCTTAACAATTGTGTATAAGTTTTTCTGTAAGAAAATGAGTTTCTAGAACTTCAACTCTGCCACAATGGAAAAAGCATCAGATGGAGAATAAAAAGCTCTAAGTCTTGGCTGTTAACACTTACTACCAGCTGTCTTATGTTGGATAGGCAACCTGACCTCTCTGAGACTCAGTTTCCTCATCTGTAAAATAGGGGAGGGGGAGTTGAATAAAGAGATATCAAGATCACTTCCAGCTATGAAATTCCATGATGTGAGATTCTGAATATGTCTTGCCCTAAAATATGCAAATAAGTCTTGTCCTATCCTACTGTGGCTCCCTTGTGGAACAGGAAGCAACCTCATGTCTCCTCCCTGCCCTTGAAGTAAGTACACATGCCTTTTGTTATTTTCTCAAGGTTTTTACTGACGTGTAAGTGTACAAGAATAACCAAAAAATAATTCCTGCATGTCAACCACCTTCTCCTCCCCCCGCCCTTTTATCCCTCTTAGACTGCATAGGAAAAGACAAAAGGCACATGTAAGGGTCCTGACGCACAAAGTTCAGGTGCACAAAATTCATGTACACAAAGGCCTGAAACGAAATTCATCAGGGCAGGAGTTCTTGACTTTTTTGTGTCCTGGTATCCTTTGCAGTCTGGGGAAACCTACAGACCCCTTTTCAGAATAATATTTTTCATGCATAAAATCAAATGCATAAGATTTCAAAGGAAACCAATTATATTGAAATACAGTTATCAAAAAAAATTTTTTTAAACCAAGTTCATAAACCTCAAGTAAATAACCCAAGGATTTCTAAAAGCTAAAATTCCTAAGAGCTGGGACCAGGACCCTGGGATATGAAGTGGAGTCTCTGAGTCAAATGGGGTAGAGTGAGGAAATAGAACAAGACCAGGGGTGCTTCATAAAGTAATTCAAACTGGGGTTGGAAGACAGAGGGTTTGGAGAGGTTTTTGCTTTACTACTCCCTTCCTTTTGTCATTACATCTCCAGAAAATCAGGATCATGCCCTGGAATGAAAGAAAAAAAAAACAAGCTACTAGGGTCTTGCAGAGAATAGTTTTAGGCAGCGAGATCTATAGCTAAAAAAAGGAGTGATAGCTGAAGTAAGAACAGGGATAGAAGGGGGGGAAAAAGAGTGTTTCTGTGGCTATTCATTTCTGAGTGATCCTTGCTATGAAGGAATATAAGTATTGAGATATGCATATATATATATCTCAATACTTATATATAAATATATATTTATATCTTTCTATTTTATATGTATATAGGGATGAAAGGTAGAAAAGGAGTGTTTCTGTGGCTATTCATTTCTAAGTGATCCTTGCTATGAAGGAATATAGGTATTGAGATATAAATATAAATATATATATATATATATATACACACACACACATACATACATACATACATACATACATATATATCTCAATACATATATATTTATATTATTTATATATATATTTATGTATATATATACAAAGTCAGGGGCAGTCTATATTGGCATACAAAAAAATCTATCAATGATAATATTATTGGGTAGATTATTTTTCATGATAATGGTTTTCAAAACCACACTCTGCATACCCAGCAGACTTTTTAAAATCAAGAATTGTTGCAGAGGTACGACTCCTAGATATTAGGAGAGGGAATAGTGAAAAGACTGACAAATCTTTGATTGCTGTATTTTGAATGTATTCTCTGTGATTAAAGGAGCAATTATTTGACTCTTCCTTTGGGGACTTTGTAAAAGATTTTAATATTTGACAGTTTTTGTCACAGTTTTTCATTCTACGTCTGTAACTTTAAACCAAACCATGGAGGGCTTGCTACTACGATGAACCAGAGTTAATAAAATTCTCTCCAAGAGTAGAGAGCCAATTCGTATTAAGTAAATCAAGTACTCCTCAGTAGTTGGGTGTCTTTTGATATTCTGGAAGAAGTATTTGAAACCAAAGATCATTTGGAGCCCTTGATGTATTATGTAGGTGAACACTTAACTTTCAGAGAATATTTTATTGATTTTGATTTACTCAAAGCTCTGGGCATGAGCTGTCCCAGGTGTATTTTGTGCCTTCACTCTCCCACCAATATCGACTCTTAGTTGATAATGCAAAGTCTGTTAATTAGCATGAATAATAGTACTAACTCACATTTATCTAACCCATTATCACTTACAAACTGCTTTCCTCACAACAACCCAAGGAGAGACTGCACCAGTATGAAAGCTATTGATCTTATTTTGCAGGTGAGAATAAGGAGGTTCAGGGAGATCTGATACCGTTCCAATGGCACCTGGCTAAGGAGTAAAAGAAGCCGGTCAGCTTCTCTGATTCCAAGTCCTGCCCTGTTTCCACTTCGCCACGCTGTCTCTCCAGAAATTGAAGTCTTGGAAAAAAGAATTCCAATAGGCATGTAATCACTTTCTGTGATTGAAACACTGTGGCATTCATCAAACTACAACCACAGTGCACATGTAAAGAAAAACGTCTCCTTTCTCCAAAGGTGGCATTTTATCAAATGGAACAAAGCATAAAATCCTAATTAAGAAAATAAAACGAAAGGGCATCTTACAACTAAGAGAAAGGATTTTATTATAAGAGACCGAGGAGAGGCAGTGTGATGCAGTAGACAAGGTGCTGAATTTGGAGTTAAGACCCGAGTTCAAATCTCAGCTCTGCCACTTATTTCCTGTGTTACCTTGAGAGAGTCACAACCTTTCTGAGCCTCAGTTTCTTCAGCTATAAAAGGGGTTGGAATAGACGACTTCTCAAGTTTCCTTCTAGCTCTAACTCAATGCTTCTATGTCTAGGAAACTACTATAATTTTATCCTGTTATAAGACACAGACCACCAAAAAAAAAGTAATACATTGCTTGTTTTTTGGTCTTTGTCTTATAAGAAAACATAAGCACAACACTAATATGCTAATTTTAAAGCTTATTAGTATTGCAACAAGAGGCTAACTGATTACAAGTTCTTTATCACTTTTGACTAGAACTTTATTGTCTCACTGATCTCATCAACTGTGCAATAATCACTAGAATAGGAAAAATGGGAACCCACAAGAAAAACAAAGAAAATCATCAGAATATTACAAAGCATTATCAGCACAGGAGATACCTGAGTACTAAGTAGTAGCATGTACAAATTAGTATTAAATATTAATTAATTATCCTTCAATACCTTAAATTATCATGTGACTGATATATTTTCCAGGAAAATAATGGGGAATTTGAAATAGGTTAATAAATAATATTTTGTAACAGATCATCAAAACATCTGCCCAGATTAGCACAGAATGATTTAATGTACACCAGCTATAATATGGGATTGCTAAAGAAAGAAATACTACCTTAAATTCAAAAGACAGCTTAAAACAATGGCAAACTTTCTCTATGGTAGATTGTCCAACAATCTCCATAGTCCACAGGCATACTTTGCGCTCCAGCTGTAGCAGTAAAATTACTGAAACTGTAATTCTCTTAATATTTAAATAATATATTAAAATTTAATTTTCAGCACCTGGAAGAATCTGTTTGTGTGCCAGCAAATGAGGTAGTTGGGCCTGGAGCTCCTATACATATGGGACTCAAAAACAACCTATCACAAATAATTACTAAGCTAGAGCAGCTGGAGTCACCACACTAGTCATTTAAAAATCAGGTCAAAGTGGCTTGAATTCTTTTCCATTTTCAAGGGTCTCTGCACATAAATTCTATGGCATTTATCCCTTTTTATTTTTCCACATTATTGTTAAATTATTTATTATTACTGATAATTATTGACGGGAGCAGGAATGGGGAAGTAAGGACACCTCATGGGTTTAGCAGGGCATGCTTTAAGAAATGAAGCTAATCTGATTTTTCTAGTTCTTTGGATGGCTTGAATAAATCTGGTACTTTGCAAATAAGTATATTATTTATTTTTGTAGGAAGTTACAAAGTTTCTGAATAATTAAATCTTTAAAATGCAAAAAATTGGAATTTTAAAAATCCTAACATACTTTATATGTATATGGGGCATCCATGAGTCTCTATGGAAGCTCATTGTCACCATAGCTAATTTTGTTTTCAACAAAGCATAATGACATTGGGCCTACGTATTCAAGAAAAAGAAAAAGAATGATGGGGTTTCCTTTACTTTACTGGAGTTGATTATTGGAGAGAAAGGATTCTATATTTTTTAAGGGTTTTGCAAACTGTATATTTTTTAAAAAATCAACTCTTTAAGAAGTTCTAATCTAGAAACAAAAACCTCACAATTCTTTGCAAGCAGTTGACTAGGTACTATTGCCCCTCTTAGTCTTACTAGAATTCTGTTTAAAAAAATTGGCATGTAGTAGTTTCAAGGGGAAGGGAATGCTTCAAGATTTATCATATTTTCCATCACTTTAGTAGAGTTCATATTTCCTTTCCTAGAAGTACCAGCTAACAAAACAATTAATCTACAAAGTAGGCTTAGTAAAATAAAGGCGATTGTTGCAAACTTTCATATCAACATTTTAATTGGTTTAAGTTCCTTAGGAATTACCAGCCACATTCTTGAATATGGAAATAAATCCCAATGTCCACATTTGGTGATTATCCATCTAGATCATAAAACTTGGAAAGAAAAAAATTAAGCTGTTTCTCTTTGTGGGGGGAGGGAGGGTAAGGAGAAAATGTACGAAGAATTTATACAGTATTACCTTCAATCATTTTAATGCAAGTCATTCATACCACCACCATGCTAACAAGACATCCAATTTACTAAACAATGAATACTGAAAATACATTTAAAAGGTACAAATGACTGTCCAAAGAATGACACTGAAAAATATTAACAGCGCTGCTTCAAGATAAGCCTCCCTCCCCATTAAAGAGTTCTAATGAAGAGAGAGAGCCTTCAAAGGCTAAATCAGGAAGCATTGATTAGATTGCCTCTAACTTTGTGTTTTGACACCTTCGTCTTTCGTGGCATTATATTGTCTCTGTGCATCTTACAAAGGAAGCTTTTTACTAAGCCCACACATGAACAGGAGACAGCAGTGCTTATAAAAGAGACTGTCAAGGGTGTGAGCCAAAATGGGTCTCATTTGGATTTCAAGTGAAGAAAACTCCTAATGCATTTCATTACAATGTATGCGAACCTCTGAAAAGAAGGATGGATTGGGATTCTCATCCCTATTAATTTATTGAAATGGATTCAGTTTTTTCTTGTATATCAAGAGAGACCATGTGTTTCAAGCAAGGTAACAATATTATAGTCCCAATAACCAAATATGCTATGATTCAGTATGCCCTTCTGTGAGATAAAGAGGATGCAATTTTCTTGATAATTGGGATTTGAGTTTAAAAATAAATCCTACAATAGCATGGAAACAAATAAATATTCTTTGTTACTATCAGTTTTAAAGATATGATCAAGCTGCTATACAATACAGGGACTGATTCAGTCTTTGTTACCACAGCAGGCTTTTTACCATTTGAAATCCTGTTTTTTTCCCTCTTACTACTGTCATTCACATATTGACTTTTTATTTCATTGAGCAATTGTGTGTATGATGTAATTAGGATAACACCAATGAAAGTCATATTTTATTAAAAGATAGTGAAAAGGGAATGAGACAAAGTATCAGCATTTTAAACACTGTATTATAGTCTGCATTTACCTTTTTTTCCCCCACAAGAAGGTTCTAGTCACCATCTTCCCAATTACACTATTCATGGTAGAAGGAAATAGTTCCGTATGGCAATTTTTCCACCTTCCCTGATAAAATGGCATTAAAAATTAGAAACCCTTACCCCAGAGAATGGCAAGGCATAACTCCCTCAGCTATCCTAAATAATTCCACAAATAATTCCACAGTATTAAAAATATAAGACATATGTTCTCATTGCTCTTTAACACCATTAGCATTTAGGAATGATTGATCATGTTATCCCAATAACATTCAGTGAATTCAAAGCTGATCTATTTTTTATGTAAATCATACAACCTGCTAAGTGAAATTAAAGGTTAAATATACATAAAGTCTTAGAATAAAATAGATAAGCTTTTGCATACCACAAACCCAGTACATACACGCGAGTATACATAAAGATAATAAGGACCACAGATACAATAATTAATAAAGGCTAGAAAAGCAGAGACAGTCCTCATCTCGAAATCAGCACGTATTTTACACAGATAGATATGATGAATTTCTAGAAAACACAACTAGACATAAATGCAGATTTACCTAATTTAACAGTGAATATGTCTGAGCAAGTTCACATTTGTTCACATATTCACAGATGTGCATGTGTGTGGATATATTCAGACACGTACATATATAAGTATATATATATATATAAGCATATATATATGTATATATGGAAAACTAAAGTAAGACTGCAAGTTCTCTAAGTGTTCAGGATCTATGCATCTAGAGGAACAAATATATGCTTAAATGCATGTAAAACAGCAGATAATTAATTCTGATAGATCTCAATTACATTTTAAATTATGATTATTTTGATGAGAAGGTGTACACATCTCCTTGTACCATATACATCAATGAATCTATTTGATGAATCCTAATTAAATTAAAATTATGCATGTTTCTTGTTTTTATCTTGACAGTTCCTGTATACTCAAGCAGAGCCCAATGTGTGCAAACAGGCTACTTGTTGAATAATGTTTTTTTTAAATACTTAAAATTGTTGGGGATTTGACTAAAATCTGTGCATGAATACATATTTTGGACTTCATTTTTCTCATTGAATTCTTTCAACAGCTCTTACCTCAAAATGTACCTCGAAAAGAGTTCCGATTAGACTTTTTTTTTTCAGGACATAACAAGGGTAATAACACTACCTTTACAACATAAACTTTATGACATTTTGAATAAAACTGACAAGTGTAAAATTTGATCCATAAAATAAGCGATATACTTATGTTAATTCACCTTTTTACAGATATTATGTGTTGCTCAGTTTTTTTGACAGGGCTTCCATTCACAGTAGAGACATGTTGAAAAACACTATATTTTCTCTCAATAAGGAAAATCACTTTATCCACTATCATGCTCATTCTGTCTCAGTAAAAAATCAATCATCAAATGCTTGTTTCCAAGTTCTACTTGTTAAACTGCCAATTTATGCATACAGTTTGGCTCAGCAGAAATTCACTCAGCACCACTTATCTCATTATTATAATTTCTTTACATTTCATATAATGCTCCGAATTTTCGGGTAGGAAGAAATTACAGAGTTTTTTCTATACTTTCTTATAGCATTTAATTCTACAGTTAGAGGACAGCAATAGGACCCATCATATTATTTTTAAAGGAAAACCCCAAACTAGATCCTTATGTGGGTTTCAAAGTAATAAAGGCCTGATTGATCCCACTGACTAAGGCAATTGCATTGGTTGTCTGCAAGGTAGTAACGTCAATGTCAGATATGTGGTTATCTTTTCATCTTGGCCTATTCTCAAACGTAAAAATCAAATGTTTGAAGGACATTTCACTGACCTGTTATGGCCTCTGCAACCCTCACACACAATACTTGTATTCCTTATATAAGTGCCACATTTTGGAAAAAAACCATTTCATCAATGATGCCTTTGCGACATCTGGCGGTCCTTAGTATATATAAAAATTACTTTTTGTTTTTACAAATGTATCAGTACTTGAAATTCCAGTCCAAAAGCCTTTGATACCCCCTAGCGGGGGGACAAAAGCAATCTGGTCTGTAAAAATACAACGTGGACTACCATGAATCCATATGGTGCAAAAGGTCACAAATCTTGAGATGTGGTGACATCATGACAATAAGACACTTTCTAGACAGAAGCTGACCCATTTTGAATATAAAAAGGACCCTGATCACATGCTCCCACACATTTAAAACTATAGTGAAAAAGAAATATGCAAAGTGCTCAATGCAGATGCTGAATTAGGGTGTACCTATAGTTTTCACTTTTAAGGGTTACTATCCTTAGACGTTCAACAAGTCTGCTTCAGACGATCTAAGAGCCCTGTTTTTGTGTTACAAGTTGATGCTCAGCAAATGTTAATAAGGAGGGAGAAGTAGTAGTAGAATTACAGGATGCATGCTTCTATGCATTCTCCAGTTCTTTTTTAAATCATTAATTCAGCTCTACCAAGGCTTGTTCTACATGCTACCATCATTTTATTTATACTTCAACCCACCATGCAACTTGACGATTTTATGTGGAAAGAAAACAGTCCTTATATTTTTATCTTTTTTGGGGGGGGGCGGCTACAGACAATTCAGGATGTAGAAAGGAAAAAAAAGAACTCATTTCAACCTTTTTCACCATACTATCTACAGGTATATTTGTCATTCACATTGAGATGTCATGACTTTGCTAATTCTTTACTCCACAAGGAGAAAATGCCACTCACTGTACACTTGATTTTTCATTTACTCTAGGTTCTGGCAAAGTAGTAGATATGATCGTAATAAGATCAAATTCAAATGTGCTATGCTGATTCATAGGTTTTCAGACAGTTTTTCTGATATGTCCCCTGAATAATTTACATTACTTTGTATACAAACTAAGTTTTGAAATGTTTCTAAGGAAGTAGAACTAATATTTTCCAGATTTAGTTCTTGTACTCAATATTCAGCAAGTATTTCATACTTCATTTTTCAGACACTGAATCTTTTTTAGGCAGACCCATTCCAGTGATATGCTTCTCTTCATAAGATACTCAGACAAGATTTGCATGTGTGTTACTGATGAATATCAAGTGATTTTAAAATTTTTATAATCAGATCAATACATTATCTTTTGCAAATAACACGCCAAAACTGTACAGCTAAAATCAAAATCTAATTGATATGTTATTTTTTAAAAATCATATGAATATGAAAAACATTTTACATTAGTTTTATTAATTACACATTGCCAATAGAGTGGTGATGGTGTATGTTACTTAACTTTGAGAATTACTGTAAACTCGTCTAAACAATTAGTTCAAGCACTCTATGTTTTGTCAATATAGAAATATTAGATGATACAGCAAATGAAAAGATGGAGGATAACAGACCAGTTTAGTGTTACAAAATTACTACTACTATGCTATTAATTTCTAGAACTGATTATGAGTGAGGAAGTTTTGTGGTATCAGAAGATATCATCAAAGTCATTCTAATAGAAAATATTAAAAAAAGAAGAAGATAGAGAGTCAAATGGCCCCATGATAACTGTAGTAGCATGCTAATAATTTTTTTTTCCTGCAACCACAAGTGGTAAGGCTGGTAATAAAGAGAAATCTAAAATAAATTTAAAAGGGGTTACTAAATGACATAATGAAAAATCAGTAATCCTTTAGTCTTTCTCCTACCTCCTCTCCTTGAAATAAATAAGGATACTAGAACTAAGAGTACCGAAAAATAAAATAAAACCCACATATATGCCTTTACAGTTCCCCTCTTATCCACCCATCGGTCTACTGATGTAGAAAAAAATTTACATCATAATTTGACTATGTGCATTAATGAAATAAAAAGGCTACTCTATAAGATGTTAAGTTAAGAGAATTTATTGGAAAAGAGGGTTACCAAGCCAGGATTGACTTGACAAGAATGAAATCACAGGTCCAGACAATTACTAAAAATACAACTTTTCTGGAAACATGGCTTGTTGTTAAATATGACAAAACATCCTCTTAATATTTTTGAATACTTAGAGGCAAACAGATGATGCTTTATCTCTAAACCCAATTGACTTTCCTTTCTTGTAGCTGAAAACTGTATACAGGGTTGTGTATTGTTTAGGTAGCTTGCTCCCTTTAACCTTCATATAAACTTCACAAAATAATGCACCATCTGCTATCACTTTCTCTCACTGGGAAGGTTTTAAGTTAGGTAGGTGTAATGGAAGATGAACACTAAAAGGCTTGTCACTTACCATACTACTTCTAGTTCAAGGAAAATAAAATTTATTTTAGATTCTTTGTTCTCAGCTTTTAGCACAAAGCTGAGAAGTGTTAATCCATTAATTAGCCCCCAGCAAGAATGGTGTAGCTCAATCCCCATCAACTTTCCTGAATGAGATAACTAAAGAGATAAACAAAGGAAGTATTTTTTTAAAAATCCCAGAACCCTAAGGTAGGAGGGGGAGTTAAGATCTTTAATGTAACACACCTTTAGAGAACAAAGAATTACAGTTAAATAACTTTCACTTCTCCAAAGGTGCCATACTTTTAATTGACTCTTCCCTCTTGGGAACCAAGAAACTCCAGAGATCTCTACCCACAGTAAAACTCAAATGACAGATCTCAGTGAAATGACAAGCAGCAACAGGTGGTAAACATCAGCTGAATGAGGAATAAAAACAGCATGGCTCGAATAATAATGAAGATTATTTTAAATAAAGTATCCCACACACATGATGCTTCATAAGCCATTAAGTAAATAGTGGGAAAGCCATTATGGAAACTGTTAAAATGTTTAAAGATTTAGATTATGAAACCTTTTACTTGGAAACATTTTCCAAAATACTTAATGGCCACATCTATATTTTTGCTATAAGACTAGTCTAAAAAAGAACATATTTTGAAGTAAATATCGAAGTAGATGAGGGAAGGCCATGCTCTGATTTGCTACATGCTAGTCATCAATATATACCTTTTTTGGTGGTAGGTGGTTTTAATTTAATTAATTAATTAAAGAATAGGTGGTTTTTTGTTTTTAAATCCATATATGAGCAATCTATAGTAAATTCTACTCTAGTGTGATGAAGGAAATCATTGGTTAAAATGCCAAAAACAGAGAACTGTTCACACATAGTAGATAGTTTACTAAAACACTGTTTTCCCTTCAGAGATTTTACAAACATGCTTCACTTTGGCAGTACAGCCATCGATCAAGGGATTCTGAACATCATTCAAGTTTCACTACAGAGATACAAGAAGACTTTAAGGGGTTTCTGATTAAATAAAATCAATTTGGAAGGAACTAAATGTGTTGCCACATTATCATCAATTTCTTCTGAAGGTTGTAGAGGGCTAAGGGAAATCCACTAGCAGTATTTGATTAAAATATATATTTCAAGTAGAATGTAAGCTCTTTGAGGACAGGAACTGTTTCACTTGTGTATTTATATCCTGAGTGTGTACCCTTTTGCCTGGCACAAATTAGGTAATCAATAAATGTCCATTGATTTGAATTGTAAAGTTTATTGGCAGTAGTACTCATGGCTAATGAATGTAGAAATATATTGCTTGTTATATAAGAGACACACTACAAAAAAGGAGCTTGAAATATTTGTTCCTATATCAAACAGACCCTGTTCTATCGTAAGCGGAATTCAAAAATATGAACTTTAATTCAATTTAACTACCATTTAGAAAAGAAAGGTAGCAATTTAAATAACAAAAAAGAAAATTCCTTAACATCTGCCATTATTTGATATTTTTAAGAATGGAGAAATAAGCCTGCCTAGATTTATGCATAGACTTTAACCAAATGTATGGAATACTGAAGAATTTGCTCTTGACCCTGTGTCCCTCCTAAGATGTATTGCTCAAAACAATATTCTTTACACGTTCCTTCTTTATCTTGCCTTCTTGACCCCTGGGAATCTGTTTTCCACCCCATTCATTAGTCACTAATGACTTCTTCATAGCCAAACTTAATAGTCTTTTTTCAGAATTTCTACTGTACTTGTTGAAAATATTGATTTTCCCTATTTTCTTGAAACTCTATCTTTTCAGGGCTTCTGGGATACTTGTATACTCCATGTTCTCCTTTTTTAAATTTGTTCTTCTTTGACGAATCTGATGACTCTTCTGTTCACTCCATATTTTGTGCATATTCCAAGGCTGATTCCTCCTTAACAATTAGGAGACTCAATTCTTTAATAAAGGCATTTACTCAAATGGAACAGGAAGAACAGTGGTTGCAGACTCTGCAGGCCTTGTTCCACAAACATATAGGGTACATGGAGGGGAAAGAGTAGCAACGAACTTAAAAGTACCATGGTAGGTTGGAAACACATGTGGTCGAGGAAACACATAACTCTGGAAATGTAGAGCCTTGATATCCTTTATGTCTTCTGAAGGTTCTCACAAAGTTCACTGTTGGCATGGTGTTAGTGATGGTCCAATTACTCTGCCACTCAGGTGGGCTGACTCATCATGGAGCATGGTAGCTCTGCTGCTGGGTTCTTCTGGGCTTATTTGTCCTAGGGCATGGTATGGATGTGTCAGTCTACTCATAGGTTGGATCAAGCAGGTCACAGCCACTACCATGCTGATGTACTGGGCCAGGCAGGTTGCTCTGCTGCTGGGCTGTTTGCAGGGCACTGCATTTTTACTGGATGGGTTGACTTTCTGGATTCAATGGGGACAACTATAGCTTTTAACACCTTCCTACACTGGCTTGGCTGTAGGGTATTATGATCTCTTCTGCTGGATTGTTATAATGATATTTTCAGCTGGAAGCCTAAAGTGCTCTGACATTTTTATACAGAAAAAGACTGTGGAAAGATCTGGATACGACTAAGGAGTGGCAAGTAGCCTGCCGGTGGGGCCTGGTGCAGACAATGGAAGGTGTTGTGGCTAGAGAGCCACAATGCAAGGGCAGCCAAAAGGATTATTGACTGGGATGGGATGGCCTCAGGTAAATGCCAGAGACCTGGGTTCAACATTTATCCCTGGATGGGAAGGAGAGAAGCCTCCTCTCTTTTACTCCTTAAGACCACTAGGGAGTAGGTGGGAGAGGTCTAGTTTTTGAAGTTTGACAACTGCTCTTGGAGAAGAGCCAAATTCCCCAGCAAGGCACTCTAGCCTGGATTATAAAGATCAGTCCCAATGTGGTCAGTGTTACACTCCCCAGACTCCTTTAGAAATATTATACAAATGAATCCCCAGGGACAATTATTGCATTTCAATCTATGACTTAGAGGCAAATTCATTTTGTTTGTTGGCTTCTTCATATGCCATTGAGCAGCTATCCAAGCCTCAGACTCCTCCTAAATCACAGAACGTTTATTTTGTACCTGAAGCCTTGTCTTTTACATATCAATATCTTTGTATTTTTCTCCCCATTTGCTTAAGTCTCACCTGCTCTCTACTCCACTTACAAATGTCCTTATTTTGATTAACTAGTGATTTTATCAATATTATTAATTCCCCTTTTGAGAAGGATCCCAATCCATTTAAGCTTGACCCATCCTAGGAGACCTTTGTTCATGTCTCCCCATAAATCTACCTCAGGAGATCCACTTAATGTTCTGGAGGCTTTCACCAGTTTTTTGGGCATTGTAACAAGACCAGTAGATCACATGTGCCATTCATTGGTCATCACTTGCTTTCATCAGGTGACCAGTCATCTCTTAGATACCATCCTTTATGCCATTTCCCCCATGTAATTCTTCACGTATAAGATGCTGAAGCTTGGTCATGTCTACTCTGTACCCTTCCATTGCTCCATGGGGCCTCTCAGCTTTAATTATTCAGAGACTACTGCATGACTCACAGCTCTCCAGCAACCAGGAGAACTTCAATTTGATATGTGATTCTCCCCCAGAGAGTAGAACTAGTTGTGGAGTTGGAAATGGTGAATTGAGGAGGGAAGTAATCTCCCGTTATAATGTGAAAGAGATTATAATAGAGGGGAAGAAAGATGTCCTTTATTGTAGAATTGGTGAGAGCAGATTTCAAAGAGTTTAGAGAGGAAGGATAGGTAAGATTAGGCCTGCACAACATACAGGCCGCTTGTGACCCACCAAAGGATTTTGAGTGGCCTGTGAAAAATGTAGGATTGCCACTGAGCACTCTCACCCCGCAGCAACCAACCATCATCATTCTGTCTCTAGTCTAATCTATCTGCGGCCTGAAGAAGTTTAGCCTATTTTAATTTGGCCCCTACCTCCTACCAAGTTGAACAGGTCTGGGCAAGATCCTATGGACTAAAATTCTATAAGTCAAGCCATCTCAGAAGGGTCAGGAAGACCTTAAGGGTCAAATTCTGAAGACACATATACACATACAAAATAATTCTTCTATTAAGGGAAATGAGGAATTGTCTGTCATATCTATGTAAAAGTAACTCATCAATCAAGTTAAATTATTAAAATGCAGAAAATGGAAGCAAGACAAGTAGCAGCTAGGTGGCACCATCAATAGAGTGCTGGACCTGGAGTTAGGAAGACCTGAGTTCAAATTTGGCCTCAGACACATATTTAGCCATGTGACACTGGGCAAATCACTTAACCTTTTTCTGCCTCAGTTTCTTCCTCTGTTAGATAGAGATAATAATAGTATTTATCTCTTAGGGTCACTGTGAGGATAAAATAATATTTTAAAAGTACAATTAAAACCTTAAAATCCACATAAAGGAAAGCTATATTATTATGATTACTATTTTAATTATTATCAGCATGGTTCTACAAGAACAGTGTTAGGAATGCGAGAGTTGAGTTGAGAGCAGCTGCCAGGAAACCTGCTGACAACAAAAATTGAGCTTTTTAAATTTTGTTTTCAGGGGTGTGTGTTTGTGTGTGTGTGTGTGTGTGTGTGTGTGTATGTGTGTGTGTGTTTCTATGTTAGCAAACTGGGGAAAAGAGATGGATGCACTTCTTGGGGGTACATGGGATGAAGACAACTCCTCTATTTTGCGTCTCTCTTTTCTGCCAACTAGGATGTGCTCTAGATTATTTCTATCTAATTTTGGGAAGATAACAGTAAGCACTCACTTGCCCTTGGTGAATTCAAGTTGCTTGGCCAGAGGAATATGCTGAAAGAATTTAGGAATGTGACTGTGGAGCCACTATCAATGATACTTGAAAGACTATTAAGAAAAGGAACTGAAGGGGCAGTTAGCTGGTGCACTAGATAGAGCACTGGCCCTGGATTCAGGAGGACCTGAGTTCAAATCCAGCCTCAGACACATAACACTTGCTAACTGTGTGACCCTGGGCAAGTCACATAACCCCACTGCCTAGCCAGAAAAAAAAAAAAAGAAAAAAAAGGAACTGGAAAAGAGCAAGTTTCCAATTTTCAAAATAAGAAAGAAAATGTAATTTGTATGACTTAATTCTTGGCAAAATTCTAGAGTATTAATAAGGTACGTTAGTGAACATCTCCTCACTCATTAGAATGTAAGCTATTTTTGTGTGGGAATGATTTCATTCTTTGTACTTATATTCTTTTTCAGCATCTAGCACAGTGTCTGACACATAGTAGGCACTTATTATATATTTGTTGCTTGGGTGATTGATCAAGAAAATGAAGCAATGCTCACAAAGAACTGTTTAGTCAAGAAAAGGTCAGGATAAACTAATCTTACTTCCTTTATGACATGGTTACTAAACTGGTATATCAGTGGGATATTACAGACATAGATTTTCTTGATTTTAGCAAAGCATTTGATTAAAATCTTCCGTGCTATCCTTGTTGAAAAGATGGATAGACGTGGGTTTGGCAACAGTACAATTAAATAGATTGGAAACTAGTTAAATGGTTGGACCCACAAAGAAATCATTTATGGTTTGATGTCAACTTCAAAAAGAATCCAAAGCTCGGCTTTGTGTTAGTTAACATTTTATTAGTGATTTTGACCATGGCATAAGTGACATACTTATCAAATTTGAGGATACCACTAATGCAGAAGGGGAGACCAGACACTTGACACTTACTAGCTGTGTGACCCTGGGCAAGTCACTTAACCCCAATTGCCTCACCAAAAAAAAAAAAGAAAGAAAGAAAGAAAAAGTACATACTTCTAAAGATAAATCACATGTGGAAAGCTGAATATTCAGCCAAAAGAAAAACAGCATGCAAGTTTGATAGAGTTTTATAGTACATACATTTTAAAATGCTTAACTTGACCAGTAAAAATTGGTCTAAGGATTTTGTGTCATAAACTTGAACCCCATGAAATTGAAGCACATATTGAAGGCCTGCGGGTAGAACGGTCCAGCTAGACATAAACAAACAAACGAACGAACAAAAAAAGATTCTTCCTACTTCTAAGAATAATATAGGCCAAATATTTTATTCCAAATGATTAACCCAACCCTATAAAGCTCAAGACAGAACTTTCCAAAGGATCCCTTTTGGACTATTTCACTTTTGGAGAAAACACCTTCCATTCTATTTTAATGCTTTTGAAAAAGTATTTCTGTAACTCTTTTTGAGAATGTCTCAAAGTTTGCCTGAACTCACTTAGCAAAGTTATCCAACTGACCATAATATGATAAAGCATGTAGTGAAGTTAATAAATAGTACCTACATTCCTAATTCAGAATTCATTGGACCCAAGCTAGGTCAGTTTAAGAATGCTATTAAATTTATATAAGAATAATACTAAAATTATTTTATCCTATCCTATCCTATTTAAATACAATTACCACTTTTAGCTTTTTATTTTACACACATACAAATAAACCCATTAGAAATAAATATTTACCAATAAGATTAATTTTCCTGTGTCACAAGTTCATGGCAATAGAAAACAACAGAAAAAATTTCTACTGATGCTTATGTTACCAAGACTATTCAGCATAGTCCTACGTAGCAAAATATAATGTATTAATAACTAGCATTATTATGTGGAAAATTATATTGGATACATGTTACTGACTCTAGATATAAGTAGGGCTATAGCTGCCTTACTCATAGCATCATCAAGTGTAAATATTAATAAATGTCTTAATGGAGTCAGGTCGTCCTAGAGAGAAACAAAAGATAGCACAGAACAAAGTCTACCTGTAAGCTAGTGTCCAGCAGTGAGAACACACTGTAGAACTCAGAGAAACCTGAGCTGTACTAAGTAGGCTGAGAAATCATCTTCTAACATCTCCATACTGATCTAATTTAAACATTTCTATAAGCTTCCAATAGCCCAAATTTACTTGGGATATTTTCTTGTAGTGAAAGGGACAGTACACTAAAATTAAGATTTACCATGTGCAACTGTGAAGGGAAGTTTATTAATGATAATTAATTATTAATAATAATTGCTCATCTCTGCTCCCTTCAAGTCCCAGCTAAAATCTCACCTTCTACAAGAAGCCTTTCCAGATCCCTCTTATTTCTTGTGCTTTCCCTCTGTTGATTGTTTCTAATTTATCCCAGATGTGGCTTATTTGTACATAGTTGTTTGCATGCTATCTCTCCCATTAGACCGTAAAGTCCTTGGGAACAGGGACTGTACTTTACCTTTCTTTGTATCCCTAGGGCTCAGCACAGGGCTTGGTACACGGCAGGCAAGGCCTGCATGACATATGGCCCATCGGCCGCTTGCAGCCCACCAAAGGATTTTGGGTGGCCCTTGAAAAATGTCGGGTTGCCACTGCACACATTCCTATGTGTCATGTGACCCCACAACCAACTATCATCAGTCTGTCTCTAGTCTAACCTATCTGCACCCAAAGAAGTTTAGCCTATTTTGATTTTCACTCCTTCCTTCCGCCAACTTGTGTAGGTCTGCAGTATACGCTTAATGTTGATTGATTGATTCAGTATTAAATTATGACAATGTTTTATTATTTTATTATTATAAACAATATATACATACATATTTATATACTGTTGTGTCAGATAATGTACCAAGCACTTCACAAGTATTATCTCATTTGATCTTTACAAAAATGCTGGGAGGTAGGTTGCTATTGTTATCCCCATTTTACAGTTGAGGAAATTGAGGCAACCAGTCAGTAAGGGACTTGCCCAAGGTCATACAAACAGCAAGTGTCTGAGCCTGGATTTGAATTTAGGTGTTCCTGACTCCAGGCCCAGTGTTCTCTCTCATTGTAGCACATAGCAGCCTAAAAAGGAAGCCAACCAGTGACTGAGCTGAGTGATCTGTAACGGGTCCTTCTTTCTGAACAAAATCAAACTAATGATATTACAGGTTTCAAAAAGGGAAACAGAACATGTGACGACAGCAAGACAGTGAGAAACATTACAGAATCCTGAAAATGTAACCAACAACTTTATAGGGAAAGTAGATGAAAAATATATATATTCATATGATTTTTCAATAAAGCTCTCAGATGTATGATATGAGGCTAAGTAGGCTTCTCTTGTCAACAGAAAGACCATGAAGGGCTTCTTTTAAAAAGAAAACTTACTTTGAATTCCTCTGAGTAAGTTTTGGAATATAACAATTCACCCCTTTTAAAGGGGAGCATTAACTCGCTGAGGAGACTACTTCCTATGTCACAGCAGAATGGTTACAGATTCACTCAATGAAATAGCAGAATGACCACATGAATATTGTGGTGAGAATGAAAGGATGTGCTGGATTGCAATTGGGTGCAGACACTGCTTTTCACAGGCATATAGAAGGGTGGTAGACTAGAGATGTTAGCTAAATGAACTAAATGAAAAGGATTGTTATTCAAATAGAGAGAAAGAAAAGGCCTGAGCTTTATTGCCTTCTTGAGCCTGGGCTATTTTTCTTGTTTAACCCTTCTCCAAACCTGATTTTGAGGCAGTGGAAATTTGGTCTGCAAAGAGTACCAAAAATACTGGTCCAGAACAAAATGTGGGGCCAAAAGGTGGCATAGGGGACTAATATCTAGACTTGGATTCAAGAAGACCCAAGTTCAAATCCTGCATCAGATGAATTGTGCAATCATAACAAGTCATGTGATTTCTCTCAGCCTTAGTTTCCTCATTTGTAAAATGGTGATAATGATACCTACTTTCTAGAGTTGTTTTGAGGTGTAATAGTAAAGTGCTTTGTAAACTTTAAATGCTGCATGTGGTGGTGATGATGATGATGATGATGATGACGATGATAAGTTGCAAAATCACATGGTCAGAGTAAGACATAATGGATGGACAACCCACATCCATTGCTATCAATGCAATGTCAAAAGAACTAAAAAACAGCCCCTAGCACATTGAATGGACTCCTTATGGATGATTCATGGGAAGCAATAGACAAGAACTGTTAGGATAAGAAGGCACATGTAAGTTACAATTGGCATTATTTACCCATATGGATGAGATCATAGTTTTATTAGAGCAACAAAATGTGAAGAACAGAATTTTGCATCCACCCAGTATGTAAAGGAGAGAATATTGTATAAAACTGTCCTACAGGGTCAAATGACAAACACAGAGTTCCACTGAAAGTCAAAGATAACAGAATAGAGGCAGGATCTTATGAAAAGACCTTGGGTCAACAATGAAACAATGATAACAGAGAAAAGACAGATCCTCCCCTGCCACCCACTCCCACCTCAACTTACAGACTATAACCTATGGAACCAAAAGCAGCTGATGCACCCAAGGCCTTGACAAGGCAAGCCCATAGCTTAGCCATTTAAACAAGAACAGAAATGGTAAGTATGAGATCGATAAGTCCAGGGTTCAGGGAACCTTCCTTCACATAGTGGGGGGAGGTGCTTTGAAATAGATTCTTATTCAAAATATGGTGGGGTTCTACTCTAAGTAAACTACTTGAGTGTGTGTGTGTGTGTGTGTGTGTGTGTGTGTGTGTGTATGTGTGTAGGCATGATGGGTGAAGACTGAAGTCATCATTGTTTTTTAATCGAATAAATGGATTTTTAAAAAAAAATTTTTTTGATGAGGCAGTTGGGGTTAAGTGACTTGCCCAGGGTCACACAGCTAGTAAGTGTTAAGTGTCTGAGGCTGCATTTAAACTCAGGTACTCCTGACTCCAGGGCCGGTGCTCTACCCACTGAGCCACCTAGCTGCCCCATGAATAAATGGATTTTTAATATCATTTTACTTCCAAGCAATAAAAATCACTGCATTTACTGCTTATTCTTAAATTTAAACATGGGAGAAAAGGATACCTGATCATATAGCAAACAGATTTTATTTAAGGATATAGTTGAGTAATACTCCAGTTCTCAGTTAAAGATAATCTTTAGAGATTTCAAGTTAAAGGGAGAAAATAGCTTGAATGACTTAGGTAGAAGTGGAAGATAGCACTTTAAGGTTTACAAAGCGTTTTACATATGCTATCTCATTTGATCCTCACAATGACCCTGAGGGGCAGGCAGGTGAAATTATTATTCCCATTTTACAGACAAGGAAACTGAGGCACACAGTGATTAGGTGACCTGTCCTGGATCACACAGCCAGGGTATGTTTGAGGCTGGTTTGAACTCAGGTCTTCCTTCCTAACTTCACATTCGGTGTTTTATCTAGTGCCACCTGGCTATATTTAATCAATAATACATTTATTACATGCCAGTCTTAGAATTTTACTCTGATAAATCTTAGGAGGTTCACCATAAAGAAATCTGGATTTTCATAATTTAATATTGAGTTCTTAGTAAGTAGTCCTGTGTAAAAAGCAAGGTCCTATATCTTACTACTAAGATAAGATTAAAATAAATACTCAAAGAATTAAGAGCAAAAGTTATATACTTATGGACTGGTGAGTCAGTGTCAGGAGATGAGGTTAGGAGATTCATGGTCTAACACAGGCTCCCAAAGTGGGCAATTCCATCCCCTGGGGGGCACTGGAATGATCCAGGGGGCAGCAGTAGTCTCAGGTGCAACTGGGGGGCATTGAATAAAAACAAGGGTTTGGTGGAAGCATAAGTAAAAAAGAGAAGATAAGAAAATTTTGAAAAACCATTTGTACATGTTTCATCTGCTATGTAACAGGATTAAACCTGTAGTGATTACATTATTTTCCAAATAAAAACACAAATGCAAGTTATAACTGATCAGTGGACAAGTCCTCCCACACATCTTAACAAGCAAGTGTTGACAGGAGAATATGTGTGTACTGCATTGTCAGAAAGTCCAGAATGCATCATCAGGAATATGTGCATATGACTTGTTTGCAAAATGATATTATACAGTTACATGACACAATATTGCATCATCAAAATTTAAATGCAGGGGAAAACCCACAATAAATTATTAAATTTCAGATTCATCATTTAAAATATTTTATATATTTTTTAAATAATGTAAATTTTTAAAAAACCATTAAAGGGTTAAAGAATGTAGATTTCTACAGGGGTACTGAGTATTTTTTTAAAGGGGATAGTAGGCCAAAGAAGTTTGGGAACTTCTGGTCTAGGAGATCTAGGAAAGTCAAAAGTCCAGAATCTGGTCAGCAGAACAGGTAAGAAATCCAGAGTGGTGAAGGAGGAATTGAAATCTTTCAGAAGGTCAAATGTTATCTCAGCACTTACATGTGGCTAAAAAGAGCCATGACTAGACAAAGTAGTATACCAGATGGCTTGAGATTGGTTTAGATGGGAACAATAGAAAATTCTCAGGCTATGAAGAGGATGTGGGGATCTTATAAAATGTCTGTGCATCTTGAAAGAGGGCCCTTTTGGTAAATGTTGAGTCTGCAGGGTGCCCAAGGGCATCAATGACAGAAATATATTAAATTGCAACCTGTTGCTTTCAAAATTGATTATGCCAGACATTTAGGGGGGAAAAAAGAGCAAAATGAATGAATACACTTAATCCCAAATAGTTTAGATTAGAATATAGTTACTCAAATATAGTGAATCACAAGGTTCATTTTAGGGATATAAAATATCTCTACATTATGCATTTTTATGTGTATACATAGAAAACCTAAATTATGTATGGTTCATACATGCCTTGTATGTAAGATACACATATCCTTGCATTTTTCTCATTCCATATGAAGCCAGAATGAATTCCAAAACTGATATATCAAACCCTAATTTTAAATAACTAGGTTAGAAAATATGCAGACTATCTTTAAGTATATGATTAATTTTAATATTATCAACCACATGAAATGTTATTTTTATAGATTAGACAATAAAATCATGATACAAATAGTACAATATTTAAAAAGAGCTATTTATTAGTATAATAAAAGAAAAAATTTCCCTTTTAGACAATGCCACTACTTAACATTTTCAAAGGTTCCTTTTGTATTTGAGAGACAATAAGAAAGTCTTTGATTTTCTATATACTATTAACAGAGGTTTAACAGTATATCATACAAATGTTTCTAGGTTTTATCCAAATCTACTGTTAAATTACCCATGTAATTATTCCTGTAGAAATCATTATACCTTTTTATCATTAATTTCATTAATACTTTACTGGTAGGAGTTTGGCTATATTTAAATGCAATTATCAGAGTTTTTATTATTATAATTAAAATGAACATTTCCATATTATTTTAGAGGGTGGTTTCTTGAGGGGGTGTATAATTACTAAATTAAAGCAATAACAGAAAGTTACTGCCCACCAACAATATAGACCAAAAAAAATTGGCCATTTAAACTTACTTCAAGACATACTTTTCATTGATCCCAATGACAACATTGTTTTATACATTTCCATTATAATGAAACTTCTTTAGTTATATATTCTGCCCGAAAATGAGAAAGTGATGTGACAAGCTCCTTCCTTTATTCTTTTCCAACACAAGAGTTGCCTAAATTTATGGGCTAACAAATAGAGATCTTGAAATTAAAAAAAAAATCACTATGTGAATTTAAAATAAATGTCCTGAGGATATGAGAATAGAATACCTTTTGCAAACACCATTTTGGATTATTTTTACTTAACTAAAATTTTAGTCTTGATTTTTATTTTAATTTCCAATCTTTCCTATATTCTTTATTGTACTTATTGGTTCAATCCACCTTGAAGATAATCTAAAAAAATTAGTGACTGACTGAATCTGCAATAATCATACTCCTTTCTGGTCAAATTGTTACTCTATTACTCCACTCGAGCTCTGAAAAGTACTTTGGTACTTTTCAAACTATCATCAAGTCATTTGGCACTCTTGAAACTATTATGATGTCACTTCAACACAGTTGGTACTAAAGTTAGGACTTTCAATGCCTTATTATGGAAGGGAGGAAGGGAGGAAGGGAGGAAAGGAGGAAGGGAGGAAGGGAGGAAGGAAGGGAGGAAGGAAGGAAGGGAGGGAGGGAGGAAGGGAGGAAAGGAAGGGAGGAAGGAGGAAGGGAGGAAGGGAGGAAGGAAGGAAGGAGGAAGGAAGGAAGGAAGAGGAAGGAAGGAAGGAAGGAAGGAAGGAAGGAAGGAAGGAAGGAAGGAAAAAGAAAGGAGAGAAGAGGAGGAAGAAAGGAAGTTGAGGAAGGGAAGGGAGGAAGAAGGTAAGGAAAGGAAGAAGGAAAGGAAAAGAAGGAAAGGAAGCAAAGGGAAGGAGGGAAGGGAGAATACAAGAAGAAATGAGGGAGAAAAAAAGAGGAAAGGAAGGAAGGAAAGAAGGAAGGAGGGAGGGAGGGAAGGTACCAGGTACTATGCTAAATCCTTTACAAATATCATCTCAATAGATCCTCACAACAATCCTACAAGGTAGGTTCTGTTAACAATATTTTAGGATTGAGCAATCTGAGACAATGGATTACGAATCTGTGGCAGGCTCTACACCAAGCTAGAAGGGCTTTGTATGTATGCCCAAAGGCCAGCCTAGCTAAAAAGTTCAAAGGGGGTCATCATCAAAAGTCTGGCCATCAGTGATAGTTACTCTGGGCCCCAATAATTCATGAAGATCATCTGTTAAGGCAAAGGGGAACTGTGATTTGAATTTGTGGAAAGAGCCTCCACAGCAAAGAAATACAGAGTTTTCAAAGTACTGAACCGAGTGAGAATGTAATGTTTCACTGAATTTGGGAACTAGATGTGGATTCAAGTCTTTGCTTTCTATTTACTATCCTGTGTGACCCTAGGAAGATCTTCAACCTCTGTGAGTCTTACTTTCTTCATCTGTAAATGGGAATATCAGTGATAGATGATGCAGTAGATACAACACTGGACCTGCAGTCAGGAAGATCTAAGTTCAAATTCTGCCTCCAACATTGACTGTGTGACCCTGGGCAAATAACTCTACTCTGTGCCTCAGTTTCTTCATCTGTAAGAGGGGGATAATAATAGCTCCTATCTCCTAAGACTGTTGTGAGGATAAAATGAAATATTTTTAAAGTGCTTTACAAACCTTAAAGTGCTATGTAAATGCTATCATCACCATCATTATCACTATCACCATCACCAATTTTACTTGCAATATATTAATAGAATATAAGTTTCTTGATGTCAGGAACTGTTTCATTTTTTGCTTTGTACCCTCAGACCTTAGCATAGTACCTGGCACAGAGCAGGTACTTAATAAATGCTTGTTGATTAATTGACACATATGTCTTGATTGTTGTGAGGATCAAATGGGCCAATAACGCATGTTAAGTTCTATATAAATTTTAAAATGCCTTCATCAATTTAAGCTATTATTTATTGAACATCTACTATGTGCAAGTATCTTTATTATATTGAAGAAAATAAGTTTGCTATCTCCTACTCACCCCAAAAATACAAATTCCTGTAAAACTTCAAAAAAGGCTAAGTAAATGATGAGTAGGTTCTGTTCAGTTTATTTTGGGCCTATTGAATGATTTAATTTTGGAAGTACAGGCTAAATGTTACATGTCAAATTAATTACTATTCATTTCTGGATGTGAAGCTGGTGCCTTCCCTCTGAGATCACCTTTCATCTATTCTGTATACATCTTGTATATACATAGTTTTTACATGTCATCTCCCTCATTAGACATGGGCTCCTTGAGGGCATGGATATGGTTTTTGTCTTTCTTTGCATCCCCATTGCTTAACACAGGAGTGTTAGTAAGCACTGACTGGCTAAAACCATAATTATGGCCTAAAGGTGATTCTTCACAATCAGCTCCATTCCTGAGTAATTAATTATATATTTTTGTAGGATTATTTCTACAACAAAATTACAGAAGAGTTGTATTAGATTGGGAAGTTTTTAAGTGTTGGCTTCTACTCCTTCTGTGACTGCTCACAGATCCTATTATACTGTTCTGTAAACTCTAGCACTCAACAAATGCTATTGACTTCCAGATACTCATCAGTGTTTCTTTCTGAATATTAAACATTATAAGAACACAAAATCTGGGAAAAACATTTTATCCTCACAACAGACTTTTCTTTGAAGTTTCTGCCACCCTTAGCAGAACATGAAATCCAGAAAAACTATTTACTTGGGACAATAATGATTCTGACAGCTGGGGATTGTTCAGTCTGATACAAGGACCCCATATATTTTTAAGGCATGCTATTTTGAAGGATTTTTCCGTCTCTTTAAGCATGAAAGGACAAAATAAGAGAGGACAAAGTTTCAGTATTTTACAATCACAACAGACCCAACAGCCTAAAGTTACATGGCATTAAGGTCTCTATGGGTAAGGATGTGCTATGCTTTTATTTTGTCTTCTGCACATCCCATACCATCCCATCTAAGTGTAAGTAAATGTTAAGTCAGCTTCACAGACTGAGTAATTAATGCCACTGAGTCAGTCTTATTTAGTTACATAAATGAAAAAAGTTCAGGAAGTCACCACATAAGTCAATTAAAGATTGTAGTTTTGGGTGAGGTTTGTTGCAAGGATAAATACAGGATCAGGAGACAACCATGTAAATTGATCAGGTACTTTGGGGCGAAGGATTCATAACTCTAGGGGCCACAGAAAGAACTGTCAACCAGGATACCGACATCAAAGCTCAGTGACCCACAGCTTTCCACTTAAGAAAGTTTTTAGGGCCCAAGGGAGGGGCTGGGACTTTTTATATTGTGAGGTAAGTGAGGTAAGAACTTTCATCTGCAAACTTCTTCAAAGAAGTGCTGTACAGGAACCTTCTAGAAAGCAATGAGACATCTAGCACATGCCCTACACACTGACTGCTATAGTCTTAGTATAGACACTGCTGTCCTCCACAGGCGCTGCATTTTCTTTCTTTCTTTTTTTTTATTGTTAATGTTCCTAGGACAAATGGTTCAAATTCTATTTGTGCCATGCCTGCGATAAGGTAGGTGCTTAATAAATGCTTCTGGACATTATAATCATCTCTAATTGTTGAAGATAGAACTGGGATGATACTTTACAGATATGATCTCTTTATTTTCTCACCCAGCTGTACTCTTCTGGACTTTTCCATAATGTCCCTGGTACCTCTTCATCCTGCAAGATCACTTCAGCTCTGGGACTCCCACAGTGCCCTCAGGCCCTGGGGTCCCTCTCACTGACAGGAGGGTGGAGAGTTGCACCCAGAACCTCCATTTAGGGAGGGCACCCTGGTCTGCCATCTCTTCATTTCTCACCCAGCTGCACTCCTCTGGATTTCTTTCCAGCAAGACCCTGTACCAGGTACCTTCTCTCCCAGCCTTGTCTCCACCCATCACACACACTTTTTCAAATTCCTTTTATGTACTGTCTACTCTCATTAGCATGTAAGCTCTCTGAGGAAAGACATCCCCTCCCCCAATTTCCAATTCTTTGCCATCACAAAAAGAACTGCTATAAATATTTTTGTATATGTAGGTAGCTCCTTTTCCTTTTATCTCTTTGGGGTACTCTCCTAATGCTTAATAGAACTAAATATCTATTCAATCAATTCTTAATTAAGAGGATCACATAGTTTGAGGATTTGAAAAACTTTTTTGGTTTAAAAGTTGGGTGAGAATCTTATGTGGAGTAATCCCAAATGCAGTTTATGTTTCTGAAGCATTTTGGAATCATTTAGTAGAAGAGAACTAGAATTACAATAGCCTTTATTCCCTACCCTACTTTAGTGGCGAATGTACATTTCATTCATTTGCTGCAGAGGAATTGAAGACATGAAATAAGTGGGCCATTTGGTAGGGCTTGAGGATTATTGAACAGAAATGTTTACTTTTAGTATATTTTCTATAATGAGATGTCCTATAGGGCTAGAAAAAATCAACAATGGCAACAGAGATACTTCAGTCCAACAGCTGTTGCTGCTATGGGTACTTTGGAAAGTAGGAGGCAAAAGGACATAAAAGCAAATGCTAGGTGGCACTTTGTCCACTAGAATCCATATTTTCTCACCCGTGTTTCCCCCTAATTTAGGACTCCTTACATGATTCTCCTTCGATTTCTCTTCCAGCAATGCCACCTCACTCCTTCTGTGCTCTCGAAGCTGGTCTTGATAATGTCCCTACTTTCGACCAAACTTTGATCCCATGAATTCCAGTAAAGTTTTTTTTTCATGTTTTTGGAAATGGCTGAAAACTACCTGATTTATCCCAAGATACTTGAATAATTTTTAATTATGCCTGACTTTCTTCCCTGCTCCTTGAACACTGAAATATAACCTTTTCGGGGACTATTCAGTAAGTCAGTTATTTGCCAATTCTTAACTGTACTCTGTGTGCGAAGCAATATGAGCAACATATTCCTGCCATGGGAAGCTAACCATAGCAGGTCTGTGAACATCTGTCCTCATTTAGTGAAATCATAAGGCAACACATTTCACTAAACTACGAGTTGTAGAAGATAAAACTTTGACACATGATGCTTTAGTTCAGGATAGGAGACTGAAGCACAAATCAAACTAAAAGTAGATCCTCTGGTAAATGACATTCGTAGAATGTAAGCCATTTGAAAGCAAGGAGTGTTTTCTTTTAGTCTTTTGCCCAGTGCCTAACAGTGCCAGGCATGTGCCTGTACACTTAAGTGCTTCCTGATTGACTGATAATAATAAATTTGGTAACATTCAATCATGTCCTTTCAAAGTTATCATGAGACAGACTAGCAGGAAATGACAAATAGCTATGTTGCAACAGAGAATGAATTTCATTTTTAATATCAAGGAAATAAAAACTTTGGTTATCCTACTAGGCCCTCCAGGAGTTTATAACTTGATATATATGTTTCTAATTAGTAAAAACCTGTCCAGAATGAAAACAACTTCAATTCTCCTTCATGTAGTTTATGAAAAATAAAATCTTAAGATATACAAAGGCACTCAAAAGAGAAATCACAGCTTCAGTATTCCTAAATTAATATTTTAAGGATGAAAAAGTTGGATAATGCGCTAAAAATGTTTGTGGCTGAGTCTGGCTTGACAGTTTAGTTGCTGGATGTGACTTTCACAGTCTGTTGACAGTCTGTAGGAAAGCCATCACACCTGTGACTCTGTTGTTGATTAATGAGTCTTTCAACTCATTGCTACCATCTGAGGAAGGGCCATGGCCTTTTCTGAGCTTCATTGGTTTATTCGCCTTAAACTGCAGTCCCACCAAGGTATCTCCCATAAAGGAAATCACACCTGGTTAAAGCTAATGAAAACCTCAATATGTCATTTTCGAGACAAGTCAAAAAGCATGTAAAACTAGACAAAAGATGTATTCAAGCAACATGAATGCAGGTTTGTCATAACCTGTCAATCTAAAGAGTAACATAAAAAAGCCTTCCTTAGTGACATATTTCATAGTGTCAACTTTTAGAGTGACAAATCTGAGTACTCCCTCTGTTATAAATACAGTCCCCACAAATATCATTCCTCTCCCTATCCAGAACATCCTGGGAACAAGGATGAGGATCCTTTGTAGAACTAAGTAGGCACAGGTGGTTCCTAGTTACTACTGAATGGATTATCTAGTATAAACTTTTAAACCTATCTGGCCTCCTCATCTTCTGCTGATGTTCTATACGCAGCTTGGACATCTGTTTAGCTCCTTGCAAACTACTACTTCTCAACTCTGCCTGAGCTTCCAAGAAACAAAAGAAAATGTTAAAACTCAATCTTATGCACATCTTCGTAAGGTGTTTGTCAGACAGGAAGCTTAGAATGAAAGAGAATAGCGGTGCCTTTTGTGAACTGGTCTGAGAGGTGATGTTATTTTCCAGCATGATGGAGACAACAGAGGAACAAGTTAGTTTTCCAGTTCCTCCCAAGTCAGGCTTTCTGAATGTGCTATCATTAGTTGAAGTAGCAGAAATTCTCCAAACATCTGAAGCACATATTCAAAGATAGGTATTAAAAGGATTACAAAAATAAATACAACTTGTTTTTGTAATATTTATTATTTTGGACTGTAACTAGTATTCCTTTCCATTATGATGTGGCTGGCATTTATTTTTTTTTGAAAGAGAACGTTTATTCATACAGGTTTTGAAAATCAATTCCATTTCTACACTGGAGGCAAATAGAAAATACATATTCATGGACACAACATTGGTGGCATGCAGTAGGAGGGTTGAGAAAATTTTGGGTTTTTTTTTTACTAATTTATTTTGATTTATCAACAATTTCTTCCATATGCTTTTGAGTTTAAAATTTTTCTCCCCCTTCCTCCCCACCACCCTCCCCAAGATGGCACACAGTCTGATAAAGGCTATATATATACATACCAAATATTAAACATATTTTCACATTACTGATGTTCTAAGTAAGAATTAGAAGCAATAGGAGGAACCACCAGAAAGAGGAAACAAAACTCAACAGAAGGAAAAAAAATAGCAAATAGTATGCCTCGATCTGCATTCAAACTCCATAGTTCTTTCTTTGGATGTAGATAGCATTTTCCATCACGAGGCCTTTGGAGATGTCTTAGATCCTTGTATTATGGGGGAAGGTTACGTTTATCAATATTAGTCATCATACAATGTGGCTGTTATTGTGTACAACATTGTCTTGGTTCTGTTCACTTCACTCAGCATCAGACCATACAAGTCTTTCCAGGAACCCCTGACACTATTGATCACCCTCTCCTCCTTGGTACACTCTTCTCACTAGATTTTCAGAATGCCGTGCTCTCCTGGTTCTCCTCCTACCTATCTGACCACTCCCTCTCTGTCTCCTTTGGTGGATCCCCTTTCAGATCATGCCTCTAACTGTTGGTGTCCCTCAGAATTCCTGGGCTGGGCCCTTTTCTCTTTTTCCTCTATACTACTTCACTTGGTGATTTAATTTATGTCTTCATGCTGACAATTCTCAAATCTACCTTTCCTGCCTTCAACTCTCTGCTGACTTCCAATTTAATTTCTCCAGCTGAGATATCTTGAACTGGATGTCCAACAGATATTTTAAATTCATGATGTCCAGAACAGAACTCAGATTTCCCTTTAAACCTTCCCCCTTCCTATGTTCCCTATTACTATAGAGGGCAACACCATCTGCCCGATCCCTCAGGCTCACAACCTAGGTGTCACCCTGAATTCCTTACTACCTTTTATTTCCCACCCCCCAATATTAAATTTGTTGCCAAGGCCTGTCCATTTCTCCTTTATAACATCTCACATACACTCCCCTTTCTCCACTGACACTGCCCCCACTCTAGTGCAGGGCATCATCTCACATTTGTATTACTGCAACAGGCTGCTGCTGGGTCTGCCTACCTCAAGTCTCTTTCCACTCCGATCCATCCTCCATTCAGCCACTAAAGTACTCTTCTTAAAGTGCAGATTCAATCATGTCAACCCCGAAATGCCCTCATTCAATAAACTCCAGTGGCTTCCTATTGCTTCTAAGATCAAATACAAAATGCTCTGTTTGGCATTCAAAGCCCTCCAGAACTTAGCCCCCTCCTACCTTTCCTCTTACATCCTACTCCCCAACATGTACTCTTTGATCCGGTGACAGTAGCTAGCTTCCTGACTATTGCATGAACAAGACACTCCATCCCTTGGCTCTGGGCATTCTCTCTGGCTTTACTCTTTCTTGGCCCACTCACCCTCCTCCACTCTTACTACTGACTTCTTTGGCTGCCTTTAAGTCCCAACTAAAATGCTATCTTCTACAGGAAGCCTTCCCTAATCCCTCTGAATTCCAGTGCCTTCTTTCTATTAATTACCTCTTATTTGTCCTGTATATAGCTTGCTTTGTCTATATCTGTTTTTATGTTGTCTCTTCCATTAGACTGTAAGCTCCTTGAGGGAAGGGATTGTCTTTTGCCTCTTTTTATAGATCTAGCACATATCAGGTGCTTAAAAATGTGCATTTGTTGATTGATTGTTGTATCTCTATTGCCTAGAATAATGCTTGGTATTAAGTAGAAGTTCAATAAAGCTTCCACTGGATTGACTGGAATAGAGAGAAGCCATAAACATGTTCAGTAAAAGATAGAGTTAGGAAATAGATGGGTATCTTTCTGTTGTTTCTAGACTAATAGTAAGATAATGGAACCTTCCCAGATTATACATGGCCAGCAGAACTTTGGTTTCATTATAACACAGTAAGTAAAGAACACCCTAATTTGGAAGGGCTTGCTTCTCCATGTGCGTTTTCAAAACTTTTAAAAATTACCCCTTATACTTTTCATGCCAGAGTGTTATCAATACATTTTCATCTATATCCAGTTAAAGTTGATTCACTGAACTTATTTGAGAGCATGTAAATGCTGAATTTCATTCCTAGGTATTTTAAGTAGAAACTTCAAAAAGAAGTTTAGGGTCATTCTCCATAGTATAACCTAAGAATTATATATAAATCCCTTTTCATCAGAGTGATCCGTATTTTTTCAGCTCATTTTTGGTGACTAGAATTGTACTAGGAGTTATGGATTGATAAATGTTCAGCGTTGATCACAATTCTACCTTCTTGATTTGAAGGACTGACTTAATGGCTACAGGGTGATAGATATATTAAATTTTCTAATCAACTGAACATTGATAATAACAACAGCTACTGCTATTAAGCTTTGCAAAGTGGTTTGTCATTTCAATAAGACTGCAAATTATTAAGTATTTAGGTAATGTTCTTCATCATCGCTAAGCTCATTATTTCTTTCAATACTCTAAAGATCTATGGTTTCTTGAGAATGGAGACACTCTTCACCATTGTAGATAACAACCTGCAGACGTGATGTTAGTAGATGGTTTTCATGAGTAGCAACAGCCAAAAGAAACCATCAGGTAGAGAACTTTCTGGAAATGAACCACTTAGGTCTAAGCTGGGTTGGTCCTTGGACAACAGATATATTTTCTGTTGTTGAACCCACACTTAAAAACCCTTCCTCATTGCAGAGGTTACCATAGCCTGTATTCCAGTAGTATTGTGTTCAAGAACATAAGGTTCCTTTCATAGAACAGTGACACATCGCAGTAAGACATTAGTGGAAGGTTATACACAAAGATAAAAGTATGACTTTTAAAATAAAGAGGGAAATATAATTGAGGAGTGGATTTCATGAGGTTGGCATCCACAAACAATGAAAATGCCCAAGTATAAAGAATGTAAATGAGTATATATAAGCATATAAGTATTTATATAAATATATAAATAAAATATAAAGAATATAAAAGTATAAATAATCTTCAGAGTTTCCTACCACTGTCATATAGTAAAGCTAGAAGCAATAATACAGGATCTGCTGAGTACATGTGTCTAGTCTATAAGGACTATTATCTTTCCTGGGATGCTGAAGTCCAGTAGCAAAACAGATAGATAATGATAATGGTCTGGACCTATGATTTCACTAGCATGAGGAACTTCTGATTAAGAAACTCCTTTTACCAGTTTAGATCGGAATCTGCTCTTGGACCCAACAGTTCACATCATATATCCCATTATGGTTTATAAAGTGCTTTCCCCACAGCAACCCCATATAGTAGTGGTGTCTCAATGTTTAGAGATGAAGAAGATTAAATGATTTAATACTCATCTAGTATATATCAGAGCCAAGTTCTCCTGAGCATAAGTCTGTGCTGCCTGAACTACACCACACAAGAACAAAGAGCAAATTAACCAATAAGTATATGAACAAGTGTTAATGAAAACAAGTTTTCAGTTGTGTCCAACTCTTTGTGACCCCATTTGGAGTTTTTTTTCAGCAAAAGCCGCTGGACTGTTTTGCCATTTCCTTCTCCAGATCATTTTATGGATGAGAAAATTGAAACAAACACGGTTAAGAGACTTGGCCAGCATCACATAGCTAGTAAGTGTCTGAAGCCAGATTTGAACTCAGGTCTTCCTGACTCCAGGCCTGGTCCTCTATAGACTGAGCCACCTACCTACCTGAAGAAGAGCTTACTATAGACCAAGTACCATGATAAGTACTGTAAGAGATGTAAAAGAAATCCATGAGATATCCTCACCCCTTATCTGAAAAAAAAAAATACAACAATGTGACAGGACCTAGTAAGTACCACTACAGTGGGAGGTCAGTAAGGGATGCAAGAGTGTAACCTAGCATGGTTAGTATAAGTATCATTAAAAAGTTTGTGCCTGAGATTGTCTTTTATGGATGGATGAATCTGGGATGGATAGAGAATGGATAGGGGCATTTCAGGTAGAGGGAACATGAGTAAAAGAGTGGAAGTGGTAATGAAAATGCTGTGTTTGAAGATTAGGAATATGTGCTGATGCATAGCAAAAGGGTTAATGAGTAGTAGGAAGGTGGGAGAAGTGAAGTGGGGGCAATTTATGGAGGCCACTGAATAAAAACATGAATAATTTGGACCTGATGCAATAGGACATTGTAGGGTCTTGAACCAAGGAGGAACACCTACTTACATTATAGACTCACTTTAAGGGAAACAGAATTGTGAGAATTTGAGTTATAAAGAATTTGGTTTAACCAAAAGATTCCTCAAATTTTAAAATATCAAGGTTACTTATTATACACATGGGACACAGGAATAGGAAGACAAAGTCACCTGCTTCCTCATAAGTTTAGCCATTGGAATGCAGACATCCCAATCAGGAGCTCTGCTTATGTTTAAATATCCCAAGAAAACCTGATTTAAAATTTTTGAAAGAAATTTTTTTAAATGGACCCAAAAATATTCTTTGCTGAAATACTTTTTTTCATTTTTACAAATGTAGAAAATGTGAATTGTAAAAATTAGAAATAAGATATATGAGAAACTGCTGTATCCTTTGAATATTTCATGTACTGTAGATTTTTTAATATTAAAAATAATAGATTGCAATTCAAATGGTCCCAAGAAACTTATATTCTTTTAGGACAGGAACTTTATCTAACTAAAGCCTGAATACCCCAGAGTTCCATTTTTTACTCATATATACAACTCTATCAAAAGACAGACTCCTCACACCATCTGCCACCTCTAGGGAGATATGTTGTACATTTCAAAGTATGGCAATACTCCACCATAGCATAATGAAGGAAGTATATATTAGTGATGAGACAAATATTGATTGCTTTTATGAGATAAAAATGGCAAAACATAGTTGCAGTATTAATGGATCTGGTAAATTCAAAGGACTGGCATTCATACCTTGACTCTGCTACTCACTAAGTGACCTTGGGTGAGGTATTTAAGCTCTGTGGGCCTCGGTTGCACACACACACACACACACACACTTTCATACATACATATTATGTATGCTACATTTCACTAACATTGTGTGATCCCCACATGCAGAAGTAAATCCCTATAACTAACATTTATAAACTTCAGTTGCTTAAGTCAAATATTACCCCTAAAACAACAACAACAAAACCTTTTCTGGGTCACACTCTAGATTCAGTATCTGGCCATCTCTAAGTAGCCTCGCCAAAGAAACAGACTGATTTGCAAGCATCATAATCTCTTTATGGCATACTATCAAGGATTCCCTCAGTGTAGAGTCACAATTAAACTCCACATAATAGAACATTTAAAACCAGACAATGACTCTTTTAAGAAGATGAAAATCCTATGAGCAAGACAAATCAGGTGCACCTTCATATTTGACCAAGGATAGCACTGACCTAGCACATCTTGTCTGAAGAGACATCAATCATATCCAAACAGAGCCAGCACAAAGGTACATCCTATTCCTAGCTGTATAGCTTATATAAAGCAAACAGAATTTTAGTGACAAAGTAGAAGGCCATTTGATCTATGAATTTACACAGGTCCTGCAATTGCTTACACATGCCTGAAATCCTTCAGGGTCAGATAAGGCCAGGAATTCTGAGAAAAGGATTTGTAATTCTCTTCAAGATGTAATTCCCATGCTATGGGTCTGAAATGGTGAGCCTCCTCACTGAATTCAAGGGCCTAGTTTGGATTTAAGAAAACTTACATGATTCATGCTATCCTTACAATGATTATAATAAAGTAGGTGGAAAAGTTAAAATTCATCCAAGCAACCATTTTTTTTTTACTCACATGATGGTAAGAATAATTAGCTTGAATGATTGTTTTTCACCTACTCTGGGTAGTTACCATGGAGTTGTCCACTTTTCTAGTGGTGGCAGCTTCTTTGAGGTAATTTCTGATTTTAAGATGCAAGTAAATGTGAGGTCCGACATTTTTTCTACACCTTTCTTTTCATCCTTTCCTGAAAAAAAGGCCCGTTTTAAAATCTGAGTTTTGCTGAACTTATAAACAGGGTAAGAGAAATTAAACTGCATTTTGGAGAACGTGGACCATTAAAATGCCATCTGTGCCAACCCAGAAAATGGACATATTTAGCAAATTAAAATAATAACAATATCAGGTGATTAAAATGTCAATCAATTCCCTATAGGGATGGAACTCCAAGCTATTTTCAAACCAGCTATGTCTCTTTCTTTCAATGGTGCATCTCTAGGGTTTCATTAAAGGCTTCAAGCTGCATCAGATGTGCAAAGATAATATGGGGATAATACTGAAGCATCTGAAAGAGTTGTTTAGGTTAATGATGTGTGACAAACCTGCAGGACTTCAGCCAGGTTACTGACTCCCTTCCAAATCTGTGTAGCCAGCAGGTCAAACGATCTCAACTTTCTACCCCTTATCTATCATGACTGATGGAGTGAGATTCGCTGATTTGATATAATCCATTCTGTGGAATGGATTACTAAATTTAGCAGTTTACAGATCAATGGAAGGAGCATGCCCTCTCTTTTTATCAATCTGACTTCCAATTTTATAGTCACCTATAAAGTGAGAGTTCAATATTTCCCTAATTTTATCTGCCGCTTTTCTAAACCATATCAGGGCATAAATGAAAACACATTTAATCTGGTAACTTTCTATTCATAATTACATTCAAAATGACATCTTAGAACCCAATAACAACACATCCTGGTGGTATATTTGTATATGTCTTTTAGATTTATTTTCATTTAGAACTTGCCTGGAAAATGAAATACAAGTAATTCTAAGGCAAATTAAATTTCAAATAGGCATCGGTCAGCTAACAAATATTTACTGAACATCTACAGTGTCTCTAATGTTGTGCTGTCAGTGTGGGGGGGGGAGGGGAAAGGGAGGGTCAGGGGAGCAAGAAGAGATCGCTGCCCTCAACTCAAGTGTAGAATAGTCCAGAAATACTTAGTACCTACTAAGTGCCAGGTTCTATACTAGGCCCTGACCTCAGGGAACTACATTCTATCAGAGGAGACAACCAGTGCTTAGATAGGTATATTCAAAATATATAACAAAGCATTTTTGAGGAAGAGAGTACTACTAGTTGGGAGGGCCAGTAAAGTAAAGGAAGCCTAACAAATAAAACCATTTACAAACATGCTAAAACATCCTATGACCACCTGCTAAATATGATATCTCAGATATAAAGATTCTACTTCAGTTCTCACTGATTTTTCCTTTCTTTGAACTCTTATTGTACACAAAGAACACTTTATGGAGGAAACTAGCTAAAGCTTAAAGTCTTTGAAAGATGAATATTGTTGGACAGGTGGTGACTGAGGGACAGCATAATCTTAGGGAGAGAGAAAGGCAGCATAAGCAAATACATGGAAGAAAGGGACTATGACTTGCACAAGAACATAGAAGTAATTAGCAGCAAGGCCAGGATTTGAACCTATGGCTTCTGATTCCAAATCCATTGCCCTTTGAATTATACTATCCTGCCTTCTATTCCTAGACATACCTGCCTACTGTAGCCTAAAGTGCAGGAGTGTGACAGAGGGACACTGAGGGGATCACCCTAACTGGAACTGAAGGTTTATGTGAAGGAGAAGAGTGGGGAGGGAGTGGGTAAAATTGGATTGGTAGAGTGGGGTCAGATCATGGAGGATTTTGAAGATGAATCAAAATACTTTAAATTTGATATTGTAGGTAGGAAGAAAGCAACATATGTTTCTGAACAGAGTGGGGACATATTGAAAATGTCTCTTCTTATCTCAATACTCCAAAGATCTATAATTTCATCAGTATGGGAACTCTTCTCGAGGCATATTGTGACAGTTGCTATCACCTAAAATTTCATCCCTCTATGGCCAGCTTTCAGGTTGGGGATGGTTCCACCTGAACTTAGTGAGGTGGATGCCAATACAACAGGCATATAGTCAGTGCTTTGATGGGAACATACATGAAGCATTTCCAGCATGGGAGCAGCTATCAGAATGTGTGCTCTACTGGCAGGGCAATCTAAAAGACAAATACGCCTCCATGGCGTGATGAAGCATTGGAGGAGGCCATTAGTGGAGGGTGAGGCAGAACAGTGTATTGACAGAAGCACTGGATTTAGAAACAAAGGACCTGGGTCCAAATCCCAGCTCTTCCTCTTTCTACTTGTGGTGTCCTTGGTCAAATTTGCTAACCTCTGGGTCTCAGTTTCTCCATCTGTAAAATGAGAAGGTTGGACTAGTGGATCTCTAAGGTCCCTTCTAGAGGGAAGTAGTATTTAAGGAAAACTAATTTGGCAGAGGGTATGTAGGCTGAATTCTAGGAAGAAGAAGATGGAATTGGGACGATCAGCTAGGAACCTTCGGCAATGAGACCCTCTAAGGTCTAGGCTGCCTAAGATTAGGGCCTAGAATAAAGGAAAAGCAGTTAGAATAAGGGTGAAAAATGACAGATAGATAGCTGACATTTAGAAGGAAGAATCAAAAGGATCTAACGAACAATGAGATATGGAAGATGAAAGATTAGAATGTAAAGGAGAACTAAAATTTCTAGCCTAGGCTGTAGCATTCATAGAAACAGGGACATTGAAAAAGGGAATCAGCTTCTGGGGTTAAGTTCATAAATCCAATTTTTGAAATGTTGAATTTGAGGAGAGAGCAGGAAATCAATGTGGAAATATCCATTAGTTAACTGAAGATATGAAACTGGAAGTCCAGTGAGAAGTAAGTTGTACAGATAGAAATTTTGTAATTCTCATCAAAGATAGTTGCAAACATAATATGGATAAATCCTCTGAGGGAGAGACTGTAAAAAGGAGAAAAACAGAACACACTGACATATTCCTATTTTCCCATCTACATAAAATCTTCATGAGCATAAGTATTTATTCATTGAGGGCAGCCTCAATAAGGATGTTAGGAGAGAACAGTCAGATCTTAGCAAGCACTATTGCATAGCAGAACTCACATTCATCATATAATTGACTGAAGAGGTAGAAAATACAAGCTCTCCCTCTGCTTATTTGTTGACTATAAAAAAAAGTATTTGATTTGGTAGAACAAAGAGACACTTTAAAGACTCTCTTATAAAAAAGTATCTCCCATTCAAACACTTGAATTATACTAGATTCTTTGAAGCATGTAAAAAAACTAAGATAACCTTATTCATTATCCAGTTAAGTGTAAAACAGGGATATGTATGTTTGGCAAAGGTAGTCACCACTGTCATGAAGATAATCAAAGTAGTATCCAAGTTGAAGAGGGATTCCCTATACACAGTGAGATCCTCCAGATTTTCCTGTTTGTAGATGACATCGTCGGATTTACATCAAACCCTGGAACACCAGTCTCCTGAAGAAGCATAATCATTCAAGAGTTTAGATCGTCTACACAGGAAAAATAAGAATGCCTATTTCCAGATTAGACAACATCGTACAGGGGAAAGAACAGTTACTGCATTTGGAGCTGCAGGACTGAGTTCAAATCCTACCTTTATGCCTTTTATTCTTCTCTGCCCCACCCCACCCTTAGCAAAGAACAATGAAGTAAAATTAACCTTAAAGCCATGTTTTTAATTGAGTCAATGCTTCCATTTCCTTTTCTCTCAATTATCTTTTAAACCCTCTTCAATCTGGCTGCCAACCTCCCCACTAAACCAAAAGTGCTTCCTCCAAAGTTACCAAATCTAATGGCCTCTCCTTCATCTTCCTCCTCCTCGACATGCCTACAGCATTTGGCAGAGTTGACCTCTCCTTGGATAATCTGGGTTTTTGTGACTCTGCTCTTTCTTGGCTCTTCTCCAACCAGTCTGACTGTTCCTTCTTAATTTTTGTTTTGTTTTGTTTTTGTTGGATCTTCCTCTATGTCGTGTCTACTACCAGTGGGTATCCTCTAGGGCTTTGTTCTGGGCCTTCTTCTCTATTCTCTTTAAATTACTTGATGACCTAATGACCCCCTAAGAGTTCAATTATTTCTATTCAAATGATTCCAAGATCTATTCATCCTAGTCTCCTTCCTAAACTCCAATTCTATATTACCAAATATTTGTTAGATATTTCAAATTGTATGTCCCTTAGGCATTTTAAACTTAACATGTCCAAAACAGAACTCATTATCTCCCTCCTCAACTCTCTCCTCATCAGAAATTCCTTATTACTGTTGAAGGAACCACCATCCTCCCCAGTTACCCAGGCTTAAAACTTCAGTTTCATCCTCAGCTCCTCCCTCTCATTCACTATACACATCTAATCAGTTGCCAAATTTTGTCATTTCTTTCTCTACAACAATCCTTTCTCTATTCTAATACAACTACCACCCTAGTTCACTGCTCAAAACGTTACTACACTCTATACACTCTGACACAGAAATAGACTTCTAATTGATCACCTTGCCTCACGTATTTCCTCTACTCTAATCCATCCACCATTCAGCTGCCAAAGTGATTTTCCTACATCATAAATTTGACCATGTCACTACCCCCCCCACTGCCCAATAAAATCCAAAGGCTCCTATTACCTTACTAAAATATGAAGTTGCTTCCTGTTTCAAGCTCTTCAAAGCCTAACTAACAATGAGCTGATTTGATCTTCCTTTCACAAAACCCTCTTCTCTCATCTTTGTACCACCACACCAGCTGTTCACCATACCTGGTGTGCTCTCCCCTCCCAATATCTGACTTTAGAATCCCTGTCCTTTTTTAAAGTGTTTTCTCCTCCAGGAGATCTCTGTTCATCCCTCTAGATGCTAGGGCCATGCCCGCTAAGGTTACTTTCCATCTATTCTGTGCTCATCCTTTGTGTTTTGAAATATACATATGTAACATGTATTATATGCATGGGAAGATTTATGTTTGACAAAGGAAATGTGATATACATCAAATACATCTATGATATATATAGAATGGGATATATAGATCACACATATATATGACTATATATCAAAACATACATTATAATAGTCAGAGCATACAGGAGCACACATATGCATATATACATACTTACACATGAACATATATATGTAGTCTCCCCCATGAGAATGTAAGATCCTTGAGGGCAGTGGCTGTTTTTGCTTTTTCACTGTATCTTTGGCACTGAGCACAGTGCCAGGTACATAGCAAATCTTTAACAAATGCCTCTTGATTGATTTGACTCCCTTGCTCAAAAATCTTAGGTGGTTTCTCATTATTAATACATAAAATCCAGAATTCTTAGTCTGGAATTTAAAACCCTTCACAATCTAGTCTTAGCCTTCCCTTCCAACTGTATCTCCTACTGCTTTGCAATATAAGCCTGATGCCCAAGTCACTATCAATAAACACTGTTCCCTAAATATGCACCTAAATATGTTTCCTGCCCTCATGTGTTGTTTATGCCAATCCCACAGCTTAGAATATCCCTATTTCTCCTGCCCTGCTTCTTGGATCAACAAGATCTTGGATCGTTCAGGGTCCTGATCAAGTACCAACCTTTCCATAATGTCTGCCTGAAGAAAGCTAAGGGGCTAGAGTGCTGAATCGGAGTCCACAAGACTTACTAGCTGCATGACCCTAGGCAGGTCTCTCTCTCCCTTTTTTTTAAGTTTTTAGGCAGTTGGGGTTAAGTGACTTGCCCAGGATCACACAGTTAGTAAGTGTCAAGTGTTTGGTCTGAGGCCGGATTTGAACTTAGGTCCTCCTGATTTCAGGGCTGATGCTCTATCCACTGTACCACCTAGCTGTCCGTGGGCAAGTCTTTTAACCTCTGTCTGCCTCAGTTTCCTCATCTATAAGAACAGCAACTCCCTCCCTGGGTTGTGAGGTTAAAATGAGTTCTATGTAAAGTATTTTTACAAACTTTAAAGTGCTATATGTGCTCTCTGTGATTACGATGATGATTAGGATTATTATTTTTGTGTAAGCTGGAAGTTATCCTGGATTAGCTCCTAAAGGGATCCTGGTACTCTGCGTTTACAGAATATTAACTTCAGGCTGCTGAAGAATAATATTCATTGCTGATCTGTCACAGAGACAACACTTTTTGATCACAGATTTAGGGACTGTTAGCGTAGGAAGGAAATCACAGAGATCAGCCAATGAAGAAGCTGAGTCTCAGAGAGGTGACCCACTTTACCAAAACTCATGCGTGTTCTTAAATGGTTGAACCAGAACTTGAGCCAACAGCCACACATTTTAACAAATGACAGAACCAAGCACCTTAACTTTCCAAGTTCAAACCTCCATTGAAATCTAATGCTCTACTACACTACTCTGCTTTTCCATTTTGCTGCTAAAAGTGACAAACTCAAGATGTTAATGGTCAAAGTGATGAAAATAATTATTAGATACAGAATGCTATTTATAGGTAGTTGTAATTGATAAATCATTGATTATCATAATCATATATGATATTGTTACACATCTATATATTTTTATCTGTAAACTATAAAATAAAAATATAAACTATCCAATAATTTGCACTTAATGGTGGGTTTCTGTTTCATTTATATATACGCTACTCCTTGAGAATACTGAGGAACAAAATACAGCACATATAAGAGACATTTAATACATGCTTGTTGAATGAAAGTGTCATATTTAGACATTTTAAATAAATGCCCCCACGCCAATAAATAATTGCTCCCAAAGAATTACACCACAAGAAAAATGTCAGAATGATCCAATACTTCTTTAAATACATACAGTAATGGTATTTGGGAATCCATTTACTTGTGACCATCCCCTTGGAATTAAGGAACAAGGGGTGTGGCAAGAAGGGTAGGGGTGGGATCCTGCATGGAAAATCCAGAGATCTTCATAATTAATTCTTATTACACATGCCCCAGAATTGATGGGAACACTGTGGCATTGGCAACCTGATGCTTCATCAGGAATCTCCTGCTCTATGGAAATAAAAACATGATACTAATCGTGAGGCTGCTCTGGCATAGATAGCAAATTATGCCTTGCTTTTAGAAATGTATTCCTCTTCGAGTCTAGGATAATATTTCCAACTAACATGTTTAATTCAAAAGAATTTGAATGCCCTTTGAAAACTGTATATACAAATATGAGGTATATTATTATTAATAATAATTTACAAATCACATAGACAGCCCTCTACAAACACATTTTGTAGTCTGGTTTCCCTCAGATCTGTGGTTGTCATCCACCTGGAAAGTCCCCAAAGTACTAGCTAGAAATCTGCCACCACCACCCCTTCTGCTGTTCCTGCAGTCATATTTAATTGTGTTTGCTCAATTCTAAGCCAAACTCATATGCAGTATATTTAGATGGTTAAAATAGCTCAGCACTCAACTGCTTTTAGAGATTATTTTCAGTTCGACAATTCTTAGGAATTATTCTGGAGTAAACAAGGTGAGGAGAAAAGAAAACAACATAAATCTGCTCCAGTGATGAAGAAAACAATATTGGAACTACAATCTGGAGATTCACCATGAATGAGGGAGGAGAGTTTTCCTTAGTTTATTTTCTTATATCAAATACAATCACTGATTCATTTCCTATCTGGCATTTATTTTAAAGTAGAGGATAGCAAGAAGCTAATAGCTAGAAACAGAGAAAAGCGCCATTATCATTTAAAAAGATGGATGTGTAATTGCCATACTTACCCTTAAATAACATCAAAAGTAAAAGTGTGGAAATGACATATGGATTGCTTGTTACTTAAGCAAAGTTTTCTGAACCTTTGAAACAGCCTTTATCTCACATAATGGAAAATTTGCTAAATTGAAAGGTATAAATCATTTATTTATATTCCAGTAACTATCTTGTCAGAGCCCCAATTCTTAAACACTTCTGCAGTCTTGCTTCGATAAAGAGCTGTAACTAATTTGCAGGTGTTTGGTTGGATGTTTCTATCAAGTGACTCCATCTTCAATTTTTTCCATTTGCATTTTCTATGCCATTTAGCAAACAAGCACCCAATATTATGAAGTTAAAAGGGGAAGGCTAAGAGATCTGAAGGAGAAGTCTAGAATTTGCAAAGACAATACAGTATGATAATATAATACAGTAATGAGTTTTATAAAGGTATGATTTTTGTTTTTAAAAGTATTCTACCTCCAAGTTATTTTTGTTTTTTAAGTTTAAAAAGCAAAGAGGAATCAACTTAATTTTTTTCTGGCAGCCTTTCTGTCAGACCATACTTGTGAGTACTTTGTGTTTAGGCTCTCTTTTGTGTGTAGGAAATAAATATCTATCCTACAACTGACTTATATTGTACATTAAGTACTTTTCTAATCCCCACTTTGGGGAGACTAGACATGAGCCCAAATCCAAGTAGTAAGTAAATCATCCCCAGGGTTCCAGGGTGGTGATGTAATGATACCGAGAACATGAAAAAAGAAGCCTAATCCTTCTCATTAGAGATCAAGCTTCCTCTGAAATGAAGGAGGTTCCCTTGTGCATGGGTCCAGTGAGACTGCCTCCTTAGTAAAGAGAAAGATTGCTCCAGGCCCTCTGGGAACATCATTTCCAGCAGTGGTCACTATTGTTTGAAAGGTGTAGATGGCATACTAAAGGATTTACATTCAACCCAATATTAGGAATAGCTTACATAATGGAAGATATAGTCACAGTGCAAAAATGTCCTGACAAGTGAGAAGTTTGCACCAAATCTAATGAGAAGAAATTAAGAGGTAAAGCAAGTAGTCTTACGTTAAAAATCAATTTTACAAAAATGAAATTGGGGAGATAAGGGTAGGTAGCAACTCATTTGAAAAAGATCTGAAAATTTTAAGAGTGCATAAAAAAGCTAACATTTCTTTATCACAAATACAATGTTTTAGGCATAAAATCTTACTTAATCCTTACAACAGCCCTAAGAGGGAAGTACTACAGGTATCATTATTCTTATTTTGCAGCTGCGGTTCAGGCAGCTAGCAGGTGTCAGAAGCAAGATGTGATTCCAGATCTCTCCTGACTTTAGCCTAGTACTCTATCCATTGTACCACATGGCCTAGAAGCTAAATATGGGTCATTAATATATGACAGGCAAGAAACCTAAAGAGATTCTAGCTTACCTTGAGAGCTATAGTATTCCAGAGAAGGAAGTGGTAGACCAAATATATTCAGCCCTAGAAAGGTCACATTTTGACATTGCATTCAATCCAGAGAACCACATTTTAGAAGGGACATTGACAAGATGAAGAGCATCCAGGGGACAGCCAGGAGAGTGAAGGACCTTGAGATCAGACCATATGAGACTCAGTCAAAAGCATTGATTCTTGCTGGCTTCTTGGCTTTTGATCAGATTCTATTCTTCTTCCTTAATATTTTTTATTCCCTAATTCTGATGTAATTCATGTAATACTTAACCACCTCACCTGGTCTTCCTTCCACACCCAACACTTAAATGTGGGTTGCTTCCAATCTGCCACCCAAGCAGTGGCAGGACAGCAGCACTGTGTTAATATATTTTAGCACTATTATTATTTCCTTTGTATGGTCTTTTTTCCCTTTCAAAACATCTTACATAGCTATTATTTCATTTGAGCCTCACAAAACTTAGATAGACAAGGCAGATATAATCATCCCCATTTTAAAGATGAAGACACAGAAATTTTGAAAACTGGCTGAAGGCCATAGTTGATGGCCAAGCTAGGATTAGAATTGAAGGTCTCAAAAAAAAAAAAAATTGAAAGTCTCCCAGTTCCAAACTGCTTCCACTAGACCAGAGGTGTCATACATATATTAAAATGTAATTGGGAAATATTTAACAAAATTAATAAAAATACAGTAGAACCTAGGTAATGTTAATAGGCAGCTTTCTAAGTCAACACATGCTGACAAGGATCTTTATGTATCGTTTAGTGGCCCCCATTTCTATTTGAATTTGACACCTCTACCCTAGATAAGACTACCTTGTGTACACAGCTGTATGCATGAATGGTATTCTTTTAGCCTTGAGAAAAGTAAGAGTGTAAGTCCAGGGACCCCCAGATATAAATAAACCTAGGCAAAAACAAAAGAGAATTCAAGAGCTAAGTTGAACAGATTCTGTTTCGTGGACCAGGGAGAGGTATTTTGTTCAATTATGCCTGTCCACAGACTGCATCTCTACTCGGTGCACAAACACACAACATTTGTCACATGGAGACTTGGACAATAAGATAGATTAGCACAAGAACTACATCAGAATGGCCTGGATTGCCTAAACATCATACCTCCCCCAGGAGAAAGGCATCACCTGAAATCTCACCATCACGGAAATGGACTCAGCTTTGATAGTCAGTAACACCTCCTCAGTTTCCTCTCCCCTCTGGTTGGAGGGCTGAAGGCCTGGAGCAATAAACTCCTCCCTTTATAGAGGACTCAGAATTTTCCAGCCAACAATATTTCCCATCAGCTGCTCTGCACAGTTTTCACTCCATGACCATCACACGCCTTGCCAGGTACCCTTTGGCATGCCCCCCAACCCCTTTCACCTTTTTGTAGACTGTCTTATCCTATTAGATTGCAAGATCTTTGAGGGTGGGGATTGTTTCCCCTCCCCTTTTAAAATCTGTATCCCCAGTGCTTAGCCACAGTCTGGCAGATAGGGGGTGTTAAATAAATATTTATTGACTATGACTATGACTACAAGTATTAAGGGAAAAACAGTCCTCAAGTAAATGGTCTTTTGACAACGGGGGCAGTAACAATATCCTTGTCTATGCATTATCTCAGTTTCATGGCCTAAAAGGTCATTACTTTATTGTTTAAAAGATGTAAATATTTGAGACCATATTTTCAAAAACTTGAAACACTATAAGGAATATTCTTAGAAAACTCCAAATAAATGTTTCTTAGTTTACAGAACAAAACCAATTTCATTCTTGCCAACTCAATCTCAATTGATTCCCATAAATTACATTTTAAAAATAAATGGAAAGAATACTAGAGGAAATACACAACTCCCAGAAGTCTTTCATCCTTCTAGGGCAGATCAATTACAGCTGATAGTGTAGGGTGGTTAGGAGTAGGATGCCTTTCATATCGAACTTTAAAAATCTAAGATCCTTATTAAGATTAGGTCCTAGCTGTTGCCATTAAAAATTCATGGCCTTTTTCTGAGAAAAAGCATTTGACCTATTATCACTGGCTAAATTTTGTCTTTTCCCAAAGCTGCATATTAGACCTACTGGACATTTATTGTAGTGGGAAATGGGTTTTAAAGGATAGCGACAGATTGGTGATACATTTAAAACTTGAAAAAATGAATAGTTTTCATTAAGATACAATTTTTGTTTAAATATTTACTATGGAACTATGGAACTCAAACGAAGTAAATTATACACTCTAGAAGGATGTGTCAACTTCTTTCATTCATATATACTATATATACTATATCCTTATGCTGCATCTATCTAAACACTAAACATCTGCATACTTGGAAATATCCAGATAATTGGCTGATTTTTTCAGTTTTCAGACACATATTTGATATTGTGCAAACATTTGAAATTTGTGTTCAACATTGGAAAAAAGAGAATGTCCCTCCAAAGAGAATTTCACTTCCTTCTTATTGGTAGAATATGGTATTTTAATTAATCAATTGTATCTATTACACTAATAGAACTTGTAATCATGTTATTTTCAAATACTGTCCCAAAATTAGTTTAGACTTTAAAATCAAAATTTCTATTTCATGGATATATTTTGCATATTAGAAATTATTCTGGGTCCATATAATAGGTTAATTTGGTCAGTCTGATGAAAACACAAAAACTGACCATATACCATTATAAAGATATAATACAACTACAGCAGTTTACTGAATTTCTCATTTTTTCAAGGAATTGTATTACCAAATAGATAAGTTTAAAAATAAGCTATTCACATAATATGATAAAATCCAGTTAATCCAAAACTCATTTCTTAAATGTAGTATATAATTCAAAGTATCAATTATTCTTCAAATGAATAAATTCTTTATTTTTATGGTTAAAAATATACAAATAAAATTAATTCAAAGTCCATTTTTCTGTTTCCTTGCATTTCATATTAATGAAATGTAATTCTGTTCCTTTAAATTGAATAGGTTTGGGTTGTCAAATATTTTTATGTTTAAAAAAGCAGGTAATCTAGTGTACTGTGGGGTCAGCAGTTTCTTCTAGTTAAGCAGAGGCTATATGAGCGTTTGTCCAGGATGCTATTGAAGGGGCTGCTGCACTGGAAGAGAGGTCAAGTTAGATCTCTAATTAAATTCATTGTGTCCTTATTATGTGCAAAGACAACAATGAAATGGTCCCTGATTTCCAGAAATATTTAACTGCGAAGTTAATTATAACATGTACAAAGATAAGAAAATACAAAGTAACATAACATAATCTCAAGAGATAGAAAGTCCCGGGGTGGGAGTGGGTGGGGTCAGGGAAGGGGAGATCAGAAAAGGTGTCAAGGAGGAGGAGGCACCTGAACTGTGCTTTGAAGGAAGATCGGGGTGGGGGAGTGAGGTAAGGAAGGAGTGCATTCCAGACATGAGGAACAACTATACAAAGACACAGAGGTGAAAGATGAAATGTCATTTTGGGGGAACCAGCAGGCTGGTTTAATTAGAATGGAGAGTACATGAAGTGTAGTAGTTTGAAATAAGGCTGGAAAGGTAGGTGAGAACTAACTTGTGAAGGACTTAAAATACCAGGTTGGGATTTTTGTCTTTTATCCTAGAGGCAATAGGGAGCTACTGAAGATTTTTGAGTAGGGGAGTGACATAGTCAAGTCTATGTTTTATCAATATCAATTTGGTAGCTATGTGGAGGATGTGATTAAGCAGGGGAGAGACTGGAGGCAGAGAGATCCATTAGGAGACTATTACAATAGTATAGATAAGAGACAATAAGCGCCTGCATTTGGTGGTGTAGCTACAGAGAAGAGGGTGATTTGAGAGATTTTGTAGAGGTAGACATGAAAAACCTTATCAAATGATTAAATAGGAGTGAAAAGGATTAGAGGGATACCAAGGGAATCAGCCCCAGAAAAGTCACCTTAAAGACAATACTGGATTAGCTACACTGAAGAAATAATTCTCTAACAATTTTTTTTTGGTGAGGCAATTGGGGTTAAGTGGCTTGCCCAGAGTCACGTAGCTAATTAAGTGTTATATGTCTGAGGCCGAATTTGAACTCAGGTCCTCCTGACTCCAGGGCCAGTGTTCTATCCACTGCACCACCTAGCTGTCCCAACAAGTAATATTCTTAAAGATGAGGGTAGGCCCAGAATTCCTAAAAGGATATAGCTATTCTTGTCATTAAACCTGAGCTATTTATATAGAAACTAACTCTCACAAACTATCTAACAACTTAAAAGCAGAGATTTAGTCATCTTTTTGCTTTCTCTCTCCCTACTCACTCTTCTAAAAACTTTTCTTCTTTATTTCTTCTTTCTCCTCACTTTTTTATGCTTCCTTTTTTCCTCTATCCTTCTCTATTTGCCCTTTTCTTCCTTTTTATTTTAATTATTTTACTTTTATTAAATTGTAAGCACTTTGGGAATAGATTCTGTTTCAAATAGAACTTAGTCTCCCCTGCACTCATGGGAGTGACTTGCAGGAGGAAGTAGGTGTTTAATAAACGGGTGCTGAACTGAACTGAATTAAGCAGCATGGTTATGTTGGAAAGAACTCTTCTAATTGAAGAATTTGTAAGTGGATCCCACTTCTGCTACTTTCTACCTCTGTGATCTTGGACAAATCTCTTTACCTCTTTGGGTCTTATTCTTATTCATACTGTGGAATTAAGACTGATCAGGTTGGTATAGATGATAATCAAGGTCCCTTTTCATTTCTAGATCATCATTAATCATTTACTGAAAACAACCCATCTTCTAGGATGTCAAAGAATAAAAAGGGTTGGGAAACATTGCACTAGAATATACTACCTTAATAAGTTTTATGGCAATTTTTTCTTTCTTTTCTGTTCAGGGGGTATAGAACAGTCATTTTTTTATCATAGTATTTTTTTTTTTGCAAATGCATCTTAACAAATAAAAATTGTTATGTGATTTTGATGACACAGTTTAGGGAATGTGTTGCTACCCAACCTGGTGATGAGTTCATCTGGGGATGTAGCACACCAATGAGGAGGTTGAGATACAAGAAAGGGAAAATACTGAAAGAGAGGAAAGATATGGCAGCTGAGACTGAGCAACCCAAGTGTCCCCTTCCAGCTCCTTATCTGGGTTAGACTTTAGATAAGTAGCCTACTCTAGGGGGCATTTTAAGATGATGGCAGACTAGGTAAGGCCTTCTGCAGAAGGTGGGATTTGAGCTGATTCTTGAAGGAAGTCAGGAAGCTAGGAGAAGCTAGGAGGCTGAGCAGAGGAAATATGTATTCCAGACATGCAGAACAGCCAGTGTACTGAGGAGATGGAGTGTTGTCAGTCAATGAGCATTTTTTGAGCTCTTACTATGTACCAGATACAGTGTGGTGCTGAGGATACCAAGAATGGTAAAAGATGGTCCCTATCTGAAGGAGCTCTTGTACAAGGTCACGGCGGAGACAATATGCAAATAACTGTATATACAAGATATACACAAGATAAACTAAAAACAATCAACAAAGGATTATGGGAGATCAGGAAAGGCTTCTTGTAGAAGGTAGTATTCTAGCTGAGACTTGAAGGAAGCTAGTAAAAAAATAAGCAGGCCAGTGGAGAAGCATCATAGGGATCAAAGAGGAGACAAACTGAAAGACTACTAGAAATGTAGGAAGGGACTAGGTTGTAAAAGGCTTTAAACGCCAAAGAGAGGATTTTGTATTTGACCTTGAAATTAAGAGAGGTTGGTTCTCATCAGCTCCTACATTAGGACAGGTTCTGATGTCAATCAAAAGATGTATGTGTTCAACAATCTGGTCTTTCCAATAGTTTTTCCTATTTTCTAGCCACTCGCCTTCCTTCCAGTTTCTTGTACACTGTTTTTTAGATCACTTCTATCCTGTTCCTTATTTTAGAAAGTATTAGCGTGGTAAAGAAAACTTAAACATACTAATAATATGGGAACATTAATCGTTTAGTTTATTGAGTTGGTTGGTGACATAATCAGATCTATGCTTTAGGAAACTCAATTTGGAAGTTGAGAGGAGAATGGATTGTGGTGGAGAATAGGCACAGATATCACTTTGAAGGTTATTAAAATAGTCCTGGCAAGAGGTAAGGAGAGCCTGGACTAATATGGTGGCTGTGTGAGTGGACAGAAATGGATCTATATCAGTGACACTGTGAAGGTAGAAAAGATGAGGCTTGATAACAGCAGATATGAGGGATAAGTGTGAGCCAGGAGTTGAGAAAGATACCCTAAGATGCAAGCCTGGGTGACTGGAAGAAAGGTGGTGCCCTTGGAGAGAGCTGGAAAAAGGGGTTTGGAGGCAAAGGTATAAATAAATACTGGAACCTGACCCCAGGTTGGGGAGATGAGCCAAAAAGTGAAGGAAGGTGATACTGATGTTGGCCACTTTTCCTTCACACCCGCTAATGCAGCAGCACATAAGAGAAACCCTGAGGCACTCCTGTGCTCAGGTAACAAGGCAGCTAAAGGATTGCTCTTGGTCATGAGCAAATTGCTTTTTGTAAAGCTCCAGATACAAGAGGCTAAAAACTGCATCTCCAGCTTCTTTGTCTTCCATGATGCATAGAGGGGGTGGAATGGGCTAAATCAAAGTCACAGTCTGGAATAGTCATGATTAATGTTCTGATATCAGTATGTTTATGGTTCCTTTACCACTCTAACTAAATACTTTCTAGAATAATGAACTTGATAGAGGTGACCTGAATAAAAGCAAGCAAGGGACTGGAAGGTGAGTGGCTAGTAAGAATTGGGGGTGGGGGCACATTGGAGAGATTTGATTGGTGGATACATACACCTAATGGACATCAGAATCCATCCTAATGTAGGAGTCCATGACAACCCAGAGTCCTCAGGGTCCTGAACAAGAAGACTAGGCAACTTGACAAATACCCACAGCGCCCCCTGGTGACTAAAAAAAAGCAGTAATAGTCTACTCCAAATTCTCCTAGTTTAACAGCTGTTACAGAAACTCATCAGCACTGTTCTGCTTTTCAAAGTACATTGAAGTATGGTAAAAGATGACTTGAAACTTCCATTATGTTGTAATTATGAATATGCCTTTGAAAGAAAAAAATGACTAAATAAAATAAATTTAAAATAAAAAATTAAAATAAATTTATGGTGGACTAACTAAAAACAAATTCAGTATTCCAAAGAATGGTTCTTCTATAGCAATTTATAATTTTCAAAGTATTTTCCATGAAGGAGTTTGTACAAGTTACATCACACCCATTTTGTATCAGATTGCTTGCCTTCTCAATGGAAGGGAGAGTGGCTGAAGGGAGAGAATTTGGAGTTCAATTTTTTTAAATGAACATTGAAAATAAATACCTTTTAAAATATTATACCCATTTTATACATGAAGAAGTAGACAGTTACAATGCTCATAAGTAACAGAACCAAATCTTAGACTCACATCTTATATTCAATTCAGTGCTCTGCCTAATATACCATGCTGCCTCTTATAACCAGCAACAGGAAACCAGACAGGTAGGACACTGGATCAACAGTCTGTGAAATATATCCAAATACTAAGACTCTTAGAAGGTATTACATTTCATTTATATGTCTTAATCCTATTTCAAAGTGCTCACTGCCTATGCTTTTTCTTTTACTAAAGGTGGGCATTTTAAAGTGTGAAATTCTACATGAAATGATACAAACATGAAAAAAAGCATGTACCAATAATGTAAATATGTTTGTTTTCCACACTAGACTATATATCTTTATTTTAACAAATCTTCTTTTATAAGTTCTTTTATCTATAGGGTTCTTTTGACTTCCATATCTTTTCCTGTGACTCAATTGTCAAGCACTGTGTAGAAATACTATTTGAATGGGATATGAAGTACATTACTCTGAGTGACACTCTCAAACTAACTTATTGGCATTTCCAATAAAATTCCACTGGCATACAAGATATTAGAATTTCACTTAACGAAAATTCTTACAGCATGCCAATAGACCTTTGCAAATGCTTGATGGGTGGGGGTTAAAACATTTCAAGTTATTTCCAAAGCAAACTTTGACTATTAAAGTTTCTAAAAATCCTACATTATTTTTTCTTATCAAAAGTATACTGCTAAAAACTTAAATACCAAAGAACCAATTTTCCCAACAAGGCTCCCCCCCAAATCTTTTTAAAAATTACCTGTTCTTAAGCAGTGCCCTGAAGGTCGTCTTATTCAGTCCCAGATAACTTGGCAGCAAGTTTGACCAATTCCAGTCCCATTTAGTTATGGCTGACTGTTGACATATGAGAAGAAGCTATTGTTAGTTATTAATCAGAGTTAATACGATCAGTAAATTAAAGCTCCAGCTGTGATAGACTAACTAAGAAGGAGGGGGGTCTAGAACAAGGACTTAGACAGATGATATCAGTCATGCCCACAGAAGAAGGTTTTTATTCTGATAAGACAGCAATTAATTTATAAATCCATTTGAGGATGTAGCCATTATTTATGAAAAGATAAATCAATTTTTGAGTCGTTATTCTTCCAACTGTTAATGGCATTTTGCCCAACTACTTTCTCTGAAAGGTTGACTCTTGAAAAGCAAAATAATTGGCAACTTTTAATGTATCCTTCCAATTTACAATTTTTTTTGGTGTCAGCAATAAGTTTTATCAAGAAAAACTTGAAGTAGTTAGAAATCTGGCTTTATGCTATATCTTAATTAGTGTGCCATATTAGTAGTGTCTATTTTGCAAAAGGAAATACAGTAAACAGATGGTTACAAAAATAAGAATATAATTCCCTTTAAAAATTTATTAGATAATCTGAAATCCAAGTATAGAGACAAATGACTGTAAAATAGCTTTGCAAAAAGATAAAAGTTATTGTTTATTTAAATGAAGAAATAATTTAATGGTTAAGATTATTTTAGGCGATCTGAAATACAACAGACTGAGGTATCAAGTCAATTTATACAGATAGAATGTGTTTGGTTTCCCACTACTATAGTAGCTCTCTGCTCTAGAAAACCAAATAGTTCTGATAATAATACCAGTTGAGGCCAGTTTGTAGACTCCAACGAGAGCTACCCCTTGTCCCCTGCTGATTAATCGAGCCCTACAATCCTGTCACACAGTAGAAGAATTCTGCCCTGAGTTGTCAGCCTCTGAAGGTCTTATTCTACAGTTTTGATGAATGCAGGCTAGAGCTGTAACAGGCATGATAAAAATATTATCTGCATCCCAAATTAGGGCAATGTTTTGAATTTTTTTCATTAGAGCTCTAGGTCAAGCAATCCTTTTTTTCTGTCATGCCAGTTCAAATGATTTGTCAAGAGATTTTCAAAAAGAGATACCTAAATTGTGAATTAAGCTGGAATCAAAATTGCCATCATATTTCTGCCATTTTTTTTTGCATTTTGGGTTATGATTTTAATATAACTACTGACTGTGTGGTTTAAATAATCTTTATGAGATGGTGTAATTAACTATGTACTTAAACATACATTGTTTTCAACATTGAGTTTTTTTAAGTAAATTCATTCATTTTAAATGATCAGTTATGTAAATAATGTCTATGCCAAATTCTATGATATACTTTCAAGAAGATTGCTAAGATTATTTTTAAACATATGTAAAACTATATACTGTCTACTAAAAATGAATAATTCAGTCATTTACAAGACACCAATGATTTAAAAGGATTGGCTTGATTTTATGGCCGAACTGAAGTTCCTGGGCCAGTCAACAGTCAATTAATAAACATTTATTAAGCACAGACTAGGTGTTAAGCACAGTGCAAAGCACTGGGGATACAAAAAGGGACAAAAGATTATCTCTGCCTTCAAGGAACTCACAATCTAATGGGAAAGACAAAATCAAACAAATAAGTACAAAGAAGCTACACAAACACACACACATATGAAATACTTAACAGAAGGAAGGCTTCTTATACCAATGAAATAGCATGGGGGGAATGAATATATAATTTTAATTTTCAAAGATGGCATAGATGGCTTGCAATGTGCATTGCTGGAGATAGCACCCCACATACATGTGGTCACAGATCCACTAAAATATTTAATTATCATTTTAATCTTCATTTCTCTTCATTGCCAGACCCTTGCACATAATAGGTGCATGCCAAATCTTTGTTGAATGACAATTACTCTCCACATACCTGATCCAGCATTTTTTCACTAAACCACTTATACACCTGAAAAGGGTTAAAGGCAGGAGGCTGCTTTTCCAGGCTCTTCAAGGTCACTTTTAAAGGTCTGGTGGGTAATGTGTTTTCCTCTGGTACATTCATCGAAAACAGCTGTTCTTTCAAATATTCCTTCAAGGGGGAAAAAAAAAAACAAATTTGCATGCTTATTACTCTATGTTCTCTTTAAAAGCAAGCTGATCAAAACCTGTATTTACTCTTTTCACACATTTCTCAGCATTCACTTGGTAGATTCCAATATGTTAATACCACAAGAGAGAATTCATTTTCAGAAGATGCAGCACTGATGAGGATTTATCATACTAAACAGCACCAATCAAAAATAACTGAGCCTAAAATGCTGTGCTGAGGGTCAATTACTAAATTTCATGAAATGAACTATTCAAAGTATTTGATTTCTTTAGATTCAATTGCACTTGAAGCTTTTCTAGGCTTTGTCTTATGGATTATATGGGGCAGATGTTCAATAGCCAACATTAGAACAATAGCTAAATAATCTAAGGAATGACTATTATGTGTTCATTTTTGTGGTAAGCGTTACTATATTTTTAATTATTTATTTTCAACATTCATGTAAAATTTTGAGTTCCAAATTCTCTCTCCCTTGAGCCCTTCCTCCATGTATTGAGAAGGCAAGCAATATATCAATTATATGTATGGAATCATGCATGACATATTGCAAAAAAAAAAAAGCAAGAAAAACAAAGTAGAAAAATTAGGCTTCAATTTGTACTCTGAGTTCATTAGTTCTCTCTGTGTAGGTGGGTAGCATTTTTCAACAAGAGTCTTTCCAATTGTCTAGAATCACCGTAGCCTAGTCTTTGCGATCATTGTGATCAGAGTAGCTGTCTTTCACAGTTGATTATTATTACAATATTGCTGATACTGTATATAGTCTTCTGGTTCTGCTCACTTCACTTTGCATCAATTCATTTAAGTCTTCCTCAGTTTTTCTGAAACTATTCCACCTTGTCATTTCTTACAACACAACAGTATTCCACCACAATTATATAGCACAACTTGTTCAATCACTCTCCAATTGATGGGCATCTCCTCAGTTTCCATTTTTTTTTACCACCACCAAAAGAGCTGCCACAAATATTTTTTGTACATAAAGGTTCTTTTTCTTTTATCTCTTTGGGATATAGACTTAATAGTGGAGTGATATTGCTGGGTGAGGGGATATGTACACTTCTATAACACTTTGGGCATAGTTTCAGATTGTTTTTCAGAATGGTTGGATCTGTTCATGACTCCACCATCAGTGCGTGGGTCCTTATTTTTCCACATATTCTCCAGCATGTCATTTGCCTTTTCTGTCATGTCAGCCAATCTGATAGGTGTGAGTTGGCACCTCAAATTTATTTTAATTTGCATTTCTCTTAAGAATTAAGTGATTTAAAGCATTTTCCATACAACTATAGATAGCTTTGATTTCTTCTTCTGAAAACTGCCTGTTTATATCCTTTAACCATTTCTCAATTAGGGAATGGCTCTTATGTTTATAAATTTGATTCAGTAACCTACATATTTGATAAGGCCTATATGAGAGAAACTTGTAAACTTTCCCCCTTAGTTTCCTGCTTTCCTTCTAATTTTGGCTGCACTGGTTTTGTTTGTACAAACCTTTTTTTTTTAATTTCATGTAATCAAAATAATCTATTACACTTCCCATGATCCTCTGTGCCTCTTGTTTGGTCATAAACTCTTCCCTTATCTATAGATATGACAAGTAAATTTTTCCATGTTCTCTTTATGTCTAAAACAAAACATTAATATTTTAATGGGAGTAGTGCACTATTTTTATGAAAGTAGTACTTTGATGCCTTATCACATCAAGGGTTTCTTAAAAGCTCATTGACCAAGGACCAACCTACCAAAGTCTAGACAACCTCTTTACCAGGTTGACCACAGAGTGATTAATTTTTTGACCACGGCAACTCTCAAAGATCATCTAACATTTTACAGAGTGATTATCCTCCATGTTAGTGAAGGGAGTACCCAGACCAAGGAAATGACAAATCCCTGAAGTACTGCCATCAGAATTTGCTCAAATTCTATATCATAAATGCTTTAAGCAGAACTAATTACAACAGACAATCCCAAAGCATATTTATATGTAGCAGACTGAAAAATACCAAGGTCTAGTACAAGTTCTAGGCAATGAATTCTAATCCTATAACTCACTGGTGGCATCAGGTAAATCAATTCATTTCATGGTACCAATCATTTTCATAAGTAATAGAGTAAAAAAGAAAAATCCTGATCCATTATACTGGCATGTTTCTCATAGAATCATAGCCTTCAGAGCTGAAAATGGCCTAGCCATCTTCCAGTCCAATGCCTCATTTTACAAATTAGGCCTAAAGAATAACTTGCTTCAGGTCACTTAAGTAGTGACAGTATCAGGATTAAAATCCAGCTTCAATTTCAGTGCTCTGAAGCATAATGAATAAAAACAAAACACGAACCAATATTTAGCAATACAAAATCAGATCATTTCATAACAAATGTATTTAAATATCTCTTTTCTGATTTATTAAAGTATATTTTTAACACTGTAGTATTTCCTAAGAGATTAATGAATTCATGGAATTTTAGCTTAGACCTTAGAGATAATCTAGTTTGCCACTTCTCCCATTTTACAGATGAGGTACCTGGGGATGAAAGAGATTAACTGACTCACCTGTCCAGAGTCCCACGGATGTTGATTTTCAGTAAAAACTATGATTTCTTGACTCTCTGGCCTAGGATGCTTTTCACTAATCTATGCTGTCTCTAATGCTTTGAAACTGTAGAATGCTGCATACTATTGCTCTGTACCTCAAAGTTCAGATTATAAATGTGCTAACAGAGAAATTTTAAGGGTCTCCAATAATTTGGAACATTTGGAAACTGCTACTTCAGCAAAGTGTGCAGTTCTTTCTTTTGGAGTTACCTCTCTTAGTACATAAAGGCTCTGAATAAAGAGTATATGATAACTAGCAACATAAGGGTTTCTTACTGGGAGAAAAAAGACTATTGAATGGGGACTAACTTTAATGTATCATGATTAAAGTAAAACAGAAAGATCCACCCTGAATCATTATTTCATTTTGCTTATAAAATCTGTCTATACATATTTTCTTTCTGAATTAATGAAATCTGGCTTCTGTCCCCACCAAAGAAAAGAGAAACTGTTTTGCTGAAAGTCAATTCAGTCAATTACTTCATTCTCTTAATCTCTTTGCTCCAGCATTCTCCTATCTTCAAGTATCACCACTCTGCTGATAACTGAGAAGTCTGTATCTGCAGTCCTGTTCTACTGCCTGAGCCTAGTCATATAAGACACACACACACACACACACACACACACACACACACACACATATGTATATACCTTTGTAATTGCCTGCTATATTTTTCCATCTGATTATATTTCTACAAGCTTAAATTCAGTAAATTCAAAACTGAATTTCTTATCTTCCAACTCATACCCATC